>NC_036844.1:12037760-12171525 GCF_002910315.2 Salvelinus sp. IW2-2015 | reverse complement strand
AAATGTTCTGTTATTGGCAGAGAGGTTTAGACATAATTGTATAGGGTCTCTATGGGTTTGGAACTCTATTTCTTATTGGTCTATTAACTATTTTACCGCATTGTGATGTCACCATGGAAGGCTTAAACTGAAAAGGGCATTATCAGCATTTTACAATTTCACAATATTATTCCAACCTCATATTGTGGAAATAAAGTTTTGACTGCYCTGGACCTTTAACAATAAAATACWWAAAATTGAAGCTTGCATTCAATTGCCCCTCCTTGTTGCACACAAGACGCTTCCATTTCCTCTGTCACAAGAGGATTCATGGCTAATTTAAGATGAAATCGCAACCCTGTTATGGTCAACCTGTTACTTTATTTGGCACTTAATTGGCACTTATTCAAGTCATTTTTTTTAAATTTAACCTCTTGAAATGGGAAAACTCGTTTTTTATGAAGTTGYCCACGTGCTCTTTATGACAGATGGTTTAAATTAGGTGWCTTTRTTTCAAACTTTRTTTTTTTAACCAAGTTACACTTCTCAAAAGGCACCAAATTGGTGGAGCAACCCATGTTGAATCTCTGTGATGTCGAAGCCAATCGGCAGTGGCTTGATTGTACAGTCAAATTCTGTGGCAGGAGTAAGACTCAAGATGACGTCACGATTCACATTTGCATGCAATACAACATAGGTCACCCTGATCAGTTAAGATTTGTGATGCTTTTAATCTGCATTTTATTTCAACTGGTTTCCATTTGAAAGAAATGGTGGTCATACTGGTCTTGGCCAGTCAGTTGACTGTTCTTCCCACATACGGCCTCCAGTCACCTCACGTGACTGGGGAAATGGTAGTCAGGGTTTTTATTTTTGGCAATTCACAGAAAATGAAGCTCTTGCTYCCTTATTAGCTATTGAGGCCAAGAAGTCATTAGGGGCCGACAATTTGGACCCGTCTTTGCTTAAATTTGTGTGACTGTCCTTGTCTATCAGTGTTTTTTTACTTGTCATGTTTTTAGTTTTTTTGTGGAACCCAGGAAGAGTAGCTGCTGCTTCTGCAAAAGTTAACYGGGATCCAAATAAGCAAATAAAGAAATTGGGTGGTCTGAATGGGTAAATTAACAAATGAGATAGTTGAACATTTCCTCTTTGCTGACCCAATGTTGGTATATATCTCTCAGTATAGGGACTATTTGTCACACAACACAAGAACCGGTCTGTTTCATACATGAACGTGTTTTACATTAGGMAATCAGCACTAGCTCACATTTTGTCCTTTTGTGTGCTCATGTAAAGCCTGTTTAAATGTTGGTATCTACACGAGTTTCAATATACAATTCACCAGCTACTGAAACACTGCTCCTCATAACACTAGCACACATTCTACACTGGAAGTACCCGTGGTCGGTTCTTTCCTAATAAAGTTTGTGAGGAGTGTTTGCAGTTCATTCGCTCAGCTGTGCAGTACAGGAGATCGTGACGGTAAGGTTTGACGTCACGCCTTCTGGACGCCTTCTGGATGATAGCAGGGTGAACAGGCAGTGGCTCGGGTGGTTGTTGTCCTTGATTATCTTTTTGGCCTTCCTGTGACATCGGGTGGTGTAGGTGTCCTGGAGGGCAGGTAGTTTGCCCCTGGTGATGCGTTGTGCAGACCTCACTACCCTCTGGAAAGCCTTACGGTTGTGGGCGGAGCAGTTGCCGTACCAGGCGGTGATACAGCCCGACAGGATGCTCTCGATTGTGCATCTGTAGAGGTTTGTGAGTGCTTTTGGTGACAAGCCGAATTTCTTCAGCCTCCTGAGGTTGAAGAGGCGCTGCTGCGCCTTCTTCACAACGCTGTCTGTGTGGGTGGACCAATTCAGTTTGTCCGTGATGTGTACACCGAGGAACTTAAAACTTACTACCCTCTCCACTACTGTCCCGTCGATGTGGATAGGGGGGTGCTCCCTCTGCTGTTTCCTGATTGTGGACTTCAGGAAACAGCAGAGGGAGCACCCCCCTATCCACTGCCCTCCAGGACACCTACACCACCCGATGTCACAGGAAGGCCATAAAGATCATCAAGGACAACAACCACCCGAGCCACTGCCTGTTCACCCCGCTATCATCCAGAAGGCGAGGTCAGTACAGGTGCATCAAAGCAGGGACCGAGAGACTGAAAAACAGCTTCTATCTCAAGGCCATCAGACTGTTAAACAGCCACCACTAACATTTAGTGGCCGCTGCCAACATACTGACTCAACTCCAGCCACTTTAATAATGGGAATTGATGGAAATMTKTGTAAAAATGTATCACTAGCCACTTTAAACAATGCCACTTAATATAATGTTTACATACCCTACATTACTCATCTCATATGTATATGTATATACTGTACTCTATATCATCTACTGCATCTTGCCATCTTTATGTAARACATGTARCACTAGCCACTTTGAACTATGCCACTTTATGTTTACATACCCTACATTACTCATCTCATATGTATATACTGTACTCTATACCATCTACTGCATCTTGCCTATGCCGTTCTGTACCATCACTCATTCATATATCTTTATGTACATATTCTTTATTGCTTTACACTTGTGTGTATAAGGTAGTAGTTGTGGAATTGTTAGGTTAGATTACTCGTTGGTTATTACTGCATTGTCGGAACTAGAAGCACAAGCATTTCGCTACACTCGTATTAACATCTGCTAACCATGTGTATGTGACAAATAAAATTTGATTTGATTTTGATTTGAACCTTGGYGCAGCCCTTTATCTAACTCAATGACCTCAGATTTGACCCCAGCTACCTTGATGGCCTGATTTCTGTCATTGACATAATTATGAAACCATTGGCAAGCAACAGTACCCAACCCTATCGAGGACAGCTTATTCAGCAGAATAACATGGTGTACAGTATCAGAAGCTTTTGACAAGTCTACAAACATGGCAGCACAATTATTTCAATCGTCTAAGGCACGTGTCAAACACATTCCATGGAGGGCCTAGTGTCTGCTGGTTTTAGTTTTTCCTTTCAATGAAGACCTAGACAACCAGGTGAGGGTAGTTCCTTACTAATTAGTGACCTTAATTAGTCAATTAAGTGAAAACCCGCCCACTCGACCCTCCGTGGAATGAGTTTGACGCGTGATTTACAACAAGCACCGTAGTATTTTCGCAAGACAAGGGAGCCTGGAAATGGGTCAATAATGATCAAGATCACTACTATCCCCACCATCATGGAATGGTAGCGCGAAAGCTGCTTTGCACACATTTTGAATATTTCCTGATACTAAAAGAGGCTGAAACTCGGCCCAAGTGGATCTTTCAACAAGACCCCAAACACACATCAAAATCCACAAAGAAATTGTTAATTGACCACAAAATCAACATTTTGCAACGCTGTCTCACAAACAACAGTAACGCGATGAAAACCAGTGGTTTGAATTGAAGAGGGCAGTCCATGAACGCAGACTGAAGGATATTAAGGATCTGGGAAGATTCTGTACGAACGACTTGACTAAGATCCCTCTCGAATCTCAAAAAAACAGTTTAGAAAAAGGTTCATTGCCCTTATCCTCGATAGTGGAGGGTGCCGGAGTATTGAAAACAGGGGTGCCAATACTTTTTACACCTATCTTTTAGATTTAAAAAAAATGACTTGTTAAACAAAATATTTTTGTCTGAGCAATTGTATTAGTATAAAATAAAATTCTGCATAAAATATAGCTCAGTATTTGTATTATTTATTTATAGTCTTTTTTGCTCATCTTTATCAAGGGTGACAATCATTTTGGAGGTGACCGTCTATCAAACATTAACAGTGCTATTAGGGTATTACTTTGTAGGATTGAACAGAGGCTTCATTGAAAAATATCTATTGAAAATCAAGTACAATGTATTTCCATCACATAGGAGACAGTATATGGTGGAAATTAATCATATTTCTGTTATATGAAGGACTGTTCCGCTATAAAAAAAATATCCCAATTGAATCTACTACAATAACCTACAGTAAGCTAATAAACTACCTACAATATACTCTCTGGGATAACTTGGTGAAAACCGATACTTTACAGAAGTTCAGAGGGACAGGGAAATCTTCTGAAGGTTAAGATAAGAATCAGCAAATTTCATCCTTTACTCATCCTTCATAGACCTGTTTTACGGTCACAAGCAAGGAACGCACTCGACAACAAACAACAGTAACTTCCCTCAATCATATGTTGCCGTGGTCAGTCTTTGTGTAGACAGTCCATTCGTGGCGGTCATKTTCCACTCAACTTGGCCGCCACAACCCTGAACATGCTGTGGAGTTGGCTTGAAATTTATATCTCTGGCTGTCTGTCTAATCTTTGCTACCATCTAGTGTCTGAACACCAACATATCAAGCAACGTTTTTTTTTCATGACAGTCTATTTAAAACATTCCTCAAGCCAGCAATTAAACAATGCTTTGTACTAGTATACATGTCTATATTGTACATTGTTTATGAACAAACCTAGAGTTTACAACATAGGCAAGAAGGGAGTTTACAGCATAGACAAGAGAGTAACCTAAGGAAGGGTAACCTTGTTCCTGACACTGGTGTTTTCAGATCACTAGGAACTGGATAGGTGTAAGTTCTATGAAGTCCATCGTCATATAATTGCTTTCACTTATCCAGTCTCTTCAGAACTGAATGTGGTTTGCTGGGAGAAGAGGCTAATGGGGGCTAGGGTAATTTTCAGCCTGGACAAGGCAATGTCACATTGTAAAGGTTACTTTAGGATACCTACAGTATTTTGCTTTATGACCCTGGGTGACTGGTTTTTATGGACTCAGCTGGCCAACCCACTGTGCTGGCAACTGGCTCCTGTGAGTGCTGGTGGATCGAGAGTGTAGGGTTTCTGCTTGTCTATTGTTGCCAGTGTAAGCTGATCTGCTGCCTGCTCCCTCCATACAGGAACGTGAGCCTGGCTCGCCTTTCAGCTAGTCAGACTGTTGGGATACTCACAGCAAGAAGTAGGAGGTGGAAAAGGGGGGGAATGGACTTGTGACACAACCAGCTCTGTGTGTGTGTGTGTGTGTGTGTGTGTGTGTGTGTGTGTGTGTGTGTGTGTGTGTGTGTGTGGTGTGTGTGTGTGTGTGTGTGTGTGTGTGGTGTGTGTGTGTGTGTGGTGTGTGTGGTGTGTGTGGGTGTGTGTGTGTGTGTGTGTGTGTTGGTGTGTGTGTGTGTGTGTGTGTGTGTGTGTGTGTGTGTGTGTGTGTGCGCGTTGTTAGTACGCACGTGCCAATGTGCGCTTGATTGTATACATGCTAGGGCAGAGAAGCAGAGGGCCCATCCCATTGGATCCCATAGATGAGGATAATAAGCTCCCTCTCCCTGGAGAACCCCATTGTTCTCTGTGGCCTCTTTAATATGTAACACACTCCATTGACAGGCCTATGAGTGGGAGTTCACACGGAAGGGCGTCCTGAAATATTAAAGGGCCTGATGACCTGCTGCAGGCTCACATTGTTTGCCCTTCATTAGAGAGGAGAGCTGTTGCTGTGGAAGAGTAGAGCAGAGCATCGGGGGAGATAAAGGGAGGACGTACCCTCCAGTGGGCAGTGCTAGGGATCCACAGGGACAAGGTAATAAGGTTCTCTCTCTACTATCTGATCCTATAATGTACATCAGTAGTGTAGCATTAGTTTGTCATAATGAGAAAGAGTAAAGGAATACTACACTGGACTAGTCCTGGGAAGGAGGTTGCTTTGAAAACAGAAGCCATGGCAGGACTCCAGAGAACTACCAAGGACCTTCAGGGGGTTTGGAGGACAAACTAGAAGGTATGTAATGTTTTGTTATGGGGGTTTTCAGTTCTGTTACCCATGCTTTTGGTTGAGGCCAGTTTTCTATCAACAGGTAGTGAAGAAGATCTGAGTGAGACTGACACATTCGATTTTCTAACACATTTTTCTCACCGAGTTGATGTCCAAACGTATTGAATACATTTCCAACWGACTGTTAGCTATGAGTTTAAAAATACTTAAAATAGTATTAACGTTTCAATGAAGTATTCGATACAGACACGGCAGAAAGGGAGAAGCACCTWGCCTAGCACATCAGGATAACCATCTCCCCTTTTCAGTGACATAGTTTCAGCCAGTAAATAGATATCTGTGTCTCTGCTTACAACCAACCTGTTGTGTTGTATCATCCCACAACTGACTGAACGGACAGAGAATGTTGTAACAGAAGATCACAGCTAACATCAAACATCTGGGTCTCCATCCTTTTCTTGAGTCTAAATGTATTATCAATTCAATTCCTCTGTTTTTGTATTAATCAACTGTAACCTTTAACTTCAATAATTTGGTTGCATGTGTATTTGATTATTTGAAATGCTAACTATAAAGTAGTAGTAGTAGTAATGTCACTAAAGGGCCCTGAGTTTTTCTTCAGAATCCAAACTAACCAGGAAAAACTCTGGGCCATAGCAATAAGCACCCATTCTTAATCTGTTCTCCTGTACAGGATGGACGAGGAGGAAGCCCCAGTTCCTGATGCACCAGACTTTCCTGCCCCAGAGGACCCAGCAGAGGCCRCTGACCTAGAGGCCCCAGAAGATCCCCCAGTAGAGGGTGGTGTGGAGGCCGGAGGAGTTCAGCCATCCAGAGACAGCCGTAAACTGGACTGTATCATCTGCTACTGTGCCTTCAACCTGACTGAGAGGCTGCCACGTAAGCTCTACTGCAGCCACACCTTCTGCCAGGCCTGCCTGAGACGCCTCGACACCATCCTCAATGAACAGGTGGGTTTGACTGACTGTCACGACACCGGTCCCACCATAGATCCTGCCTCTGTGTGAGTCTATCTCAATGGACTAGGATACGCTAGTTAAACTGTAAAGGATGTTTGATAGATATTCAATGTGTTTGTACCAGTTCCAGACTAGTTCAAACAGACTGGGCCTTTTCCCAAAAACGAGCAGTAATTTGGCAAACTATAACTCACTTGTTCTCTTGGTGAAAAGGAACACTAATTTGTTGAAGATCAGCCAATACGCATCATCTCAAACTAATTTGAAGATGACCAAAGCTGCAGAGCAATGGGTTGCATCAAGATACAGTTGAAGTCGGAAGTTTACACTAATGTTGGAGTCATTAAAACTTATTTTTCAACCACTCCACAAAGTACTCGTTAACAAACTATAGTTTTGGCAAGTCAGTTAGGACATCTACTTTGTGCATGACACAAGTAATTTTTCCAACACGATCTGTTGACAGATTATTTCATTTATCACAATTCCAGTGGGTCAGAAGTTTACATACACTAAGTTGATTGTGCCTTTAAACAGCTTGGAAAATTCCAGAAAATGATGTCATGGCTTTAGAAGCTTCTGATAGGCTAATTGACATCATTTGAGTCAATTGGAGGTGTACCTGTGGATGCATTTCAAGGCCTACCTCAGTGCCTCTTTGCTTGACATCATGGGAAAATCTAAAGAAATCAGCCAKGACCTCAGAAAAAAAGGTACCACCTGAAGGTACCACGTTCATCTGTACAAACAATAGTACGCGAGTATAAACACCATGGTACCACACAGCTGTCATACATCTCAGGAAGGAGATGTGTTCTGTCTCCTAGAGATGAACGTATTTTGGTGCGAAAAGTGCAAATCAATCCCAGAACAACAGCAAAGGAGCTTTTGAAGATGCTGGAGGAAACAGGTACAAAAGTATCTATATCCACAGTAAAACAAGTCCTATATCGACATAACCTGAAACGCTGCTCAGCAAGGAAGAAACCACTGCTCCAAAACTGGCATAAAAAAGCCAAACTACGGTTTGCAACTGCACATGGGGACAAAGGTCGTACTTTTTGGAGAAATGTCCTCTGGTCTGATGAAACAAAAATATAACTGCTTGGCCATAATGACCATCATTATGTTTGGAGAAAAAAGAGGGAGGCTTGAAAGCCGAAGAACCCCATCGCAACCGTGAAGCACAGGGGTGGCAGTATCATGTTGTGGGGGTGCTTTGCTGCAGGAGGATACTGGTGCACTTCACAAATTAGATGGCATCATAAGGAGGGAAAATGATGTGGATATATTGAAGCAACATCTCAAGACAGTCAGGAAGTTAAAGCTTGGTCGCAAATGGGTCTTCCAAATGGACAATGACCCCAAGCATACTTCCAAAGTTGTGGCAAAATGGCTTAAGGACAACAAAGTCAAGGTATTGGAGTGGCCATCACAAAGCCCGGACCTCAATCCTAWAGAAAAAGCGTGTGCGAGCYAGGAGGCCTACAAACCTGACTCTGTTACACCAGCTCTGTCAGGAGGAATGGGCCAAAATTCACCCAACTTATTGTGGGAAGCTTGTGGAAGGCTACCTGAAAAARTTGACCCAAGTTAAACAATTTAAAGGCAATGCAACCAAATACTAATTGAGTGTATGTAAACTTCTGACCCCCTTAGAATGTGATGAAAGAAATAAAAGATGAAATCACTCTATACTATTATTCTGACGTTTCACATTCTTATAATAGTGGTGATCCTAACTGACCTAAGACAGGGAATTTTTACTCTGATTAAAAGTCAGGAATTGTGAAAAACTGAGTTTAAATGTATTTGGCTAAGATGTATGTAAACTTCCGACTTCAACAGTACTTTTCCAAGGAGGGACTCTGTATTGAGCACAACAGTCAGACCACTTAGAAAACCTAAGAGTTATGTTCAGTTTGACACTGACGTATCCCAAGTAACAACCCTGCCCTCTCTTCTACTCCCAGCAGATGTGGATCCCCTGTCCACAGTGTCGGCAGAACACCCCCCTCCCACGCGGGGGCGCTACAGCCCTGGACCTGGACCTAGTAGCCTTCTTGGCGGTCAAGGCCGAGATGGAAAACCAGAGGTCTTGCTCACGGCAGGGAGGAAGAGCGCTAGGCACCCAGCTGGAGCACAAGCCCTCTTTTGGGAAGCAGTCCATCATAGAGCAGCCTCAGGCCACCTGGAACCATGGAGGATTGGCTGAGCCTCGCTTCCACAGGAGCCCCTGCTGCAGGCGCTTCTTCTGCTGCTGGTGGTGCTGCTAGGCTGCTCAGGCATGAATGACAGGAGTTGGTTAAAGCATCTGGCCAAGAGTTCCCATTACAGTACCTCCTGCAGCTGATTATAGGGACGCCTGGGCTTCCAAGGCTACAAAGTGGAAAATGCCTGTCTGCCTGACCTGGACAGACACCAGGCCTTAGTTGTGTGTGTGATTACACTACTGAGAAGAACAGTGGTCAGGAGACAAAGTTGTGTGGGGGTAACATTGAGTCTATCGTTTTACAAAGATACTTTGATTTGAAGACTCATAGAAAAAAAATTCAGCGCTCAAAAAGGGATTCTTGATAAGGACCTCAGTTTTGAGCTTTCCTACAACCCAAAGAATCCTCTGCTGCCACCTTTCAAATAGGCAACTGGACATATGGGCTATTGGTACCTTGTGGGACAGTCAACTGTTGAATCATTATATGCACACCTTGTTGAGTTATAGTACCATTTGTAAGTGTGTTTAATGAATATATGTAACCATTTTGTCATGTGCAAGTGTAAAATAATGAACGATATTATGGAGTTTGTTTTTATTTATTTTTTAAAGAAAAAAGCAATTGGATCAACTTGACACCAAATGACTCSTGCTTAAAAATCACCTAAAACAATGTTATTAACAAACGAAAGTATACCCACAACTTCAAAGTTGTAGACATTAATAGCCCCAAATGTTGTTCAATAATAAATCGAACAATCTACTAAATGTCAATAAGACAAATTCCGAATATTTWGGATGTTCAGATTAATCCATCAATCGAGAAGTTAACATTTTGCAGATCTTGGTTCAACATTCTTCTACTTGAATGGAATGACAGTCAGGTATTGCCATAGAAATAGAATTGACCATAGAATGTCATTCTATTTCTACGGGTTCTCCTCACTCTGACATCCAGAGCTTGAAGGTGCGGTCGTAGGAGCAGGTGGCGATGAGCTGTCCYTCAGGGGACATGTCCACGCCCATCACCTTTCCCTCGTGGCCCGCCAGGGTCTTCAGGGGGGACCAGCCCGGGTGGGTCCACACCTTGGCTGTGTTGTCATAGGCCCCAGTCAGGAGGAAGTGACCGTTATTGGCTAAGAGGGAGATTGATGGAGGGAAATGTGAGCACAGAAATATTGCAACAAACTTTTTTTATTTTTTATAAATCCAGTTAGACTTTCAGTCCAGACTTATTAAAAAMGTTAAAAACAGTGGTATTATTAGTCAAATGATGTTCACAAACACAACATCAGTTCTTAAGTGTCTCAGAGCCGGTTGTTGCATCTGCCTTATTTTCCATTTAGGAGGTTATAACCAGTTATAACAGCACAGAACAAGCTGCTAAACTTTCTCAGTCCTCCAAAAGTGTGTGAGATAGTTTGAGCTGATTACAGGGGTTAACACAACAACAACAACAAAAAACATGACAAACTAAAGTCCATCTCAAAAGTTTTTGGCTTGAGGACATTTGGGATTTCACAAATCAACATAGGGCAGCACAGATGTTTTTATGTCCGATTTATCGGTCAAAATTGGATTTGCGGGCCAGAAAAACGGCAGCTATTTGAAAATATWTAGGTCCATTCTCATTTCCTCATACTTTCTAACCAGTTGTAGTTTTAAACCTGACAGGTCATCCACATGGCATAAATCCATCACAGTGACTAACAACTTGGAACCCTGTGATTACTCAATTGCTTGATTAAATATAAAAAATGAGGTCTCTGGGACCTGGAGAAACTCACGCTGGAATTTGACAGAGGACACCAGGTTCTGATGGGAGGGGATGGTGTAGATGCACTTCCTGCGACGCAGGTCCCACACCTTACAGGTGTTATCCCCACTTCCTGTTGCTGCGTGGTAGCTAAACGGAGAAGATGGTTTCATTAGTGGACCTATAAACACACTCCGSCTTATCATCACCAATAAGTAGGGCCAGGAGTTTTTCCTGACCATTGAATAACTCCGGGCTGTAGTTCTAGATCATATGTTGAGGAATATCTGGCCCTATACATAAGATATGAATAACASAGTATCTTCCATGTCATTTACCCGTTGGGAGAGAAGTCGATGCTGTAGATCTCTTTGAGGTGGCCCTCCAGGAACATCACACAGCGCCCGGTCCGAAGGTCCCAAATACGGCCAAATGAATCCAGACCCCTGAGAAAGAGATGAATATTGTGTACTGAGGCAAACTAGGATTCAACCAACAGTACTGGTGATGAGGGGTAAATAGGGATCTGTAATTCTTTCTACTGTAAATGATTCTGTGCTGAATTGCACCAGTCAAGATGCTTTACAACAAACGATAAGATGGATCTGTACACAAACACAACGCCAGCTCTAATGTGTCATAAGTAGCCGGTTTGTCGCATCTGACTTATTTTCATTTAGGAGGTTATAACCAGTTATAACAGCACAGAACAAGCTGCTAAACCTTCTCAGTCCTCCAAATTGTTCAGCAAAAATATGCACTGAAAGAGTAGTGTGTGTGGGTGTAAGGAGGCATGTTATCATTAGGGGACATGAAGGGAACATCCCTGTATGTTTCAGACCAAGCCAGCCGCAGAGGCTCTCGTTCTGCCAAACCTCTAATTGAGATAACTGGGTGGACATCTACTGGCCTTCATTAAAACAGACTACTGAATACAACCATTGTATTAGTAAAACTATAGCAACCATTCCCTTTAATAGGCTAATTTGATCTGCTCTTTGARCTGACAGCACTTAAATTACAGGGTTGATTAAAGCCTTTTCTAGATAGTATTTGTGTTTCGGGGAGGACACTGAGATCCCGGTTATCTGAAGCCAAGATTTGTTGTAGAAATAACGGGGTAATACTCTCCAAAAGTGCTAGATTTACTGGCAACATACATTGGAACAGAATGTGCAGAGACAAGCAAAACAGAACACAGAAATGAATGTGATTTGTTTTTTTAACGTTTCAGAGATATCTTCAACGGTCTCTCCAATAATGACGTATTGTGCACAAATATTGACAACCGATATTGACTTTCATAGCATATCCAGTGAGATCTTACCCAGTAGCTGCCATTGATCCATCAGGGTGGAATTGCATGTCATGGACTCCTTTACTGTGTCCCTCTTGGTGCAGGATCTCCTCCTGGGCCTCCAGGTCCCACAGCCTCCATGAATTATCATAGCTGCCAGGGAGAGGGGAGAGAGGATTAAGCCTCACTTCAGATTCAATTTGAACAATGCCAGTCTGGCCAGAGTACAATGTATCTATGGTCTATGGTGGAGGCAAGTGATCATGTTTGTTTTTATTGTATTGCCTGGATGGGCCGTTCTAAAAACGATAGAACAAGTTCTCAACTGGCGTTGCCGGGTTAAATAATGCTTGGGATTAAATTCACCCACCAGGTGGTGCCCAGGAACCTTCCAGAGGGGTGCCAGGCTACTCTTGCCACCCTCATGGAGTGGCCCTCGATGTCAGCGACAGGCACATCACTGTAAAGAGAGGGGTTACCACGGTTACAACACATCAACATGCATTTTTACAATTTATTTTAATGGCCACCATTCATTTCAGCAGCTCACTCCACAACCTCAGCTACTGTTTATGATGATACCCGAGGAACATTTGGGAAAAAGCTACACTGCTCTTGGTCGACCCCTCACCCTTTTTTGCCTGACTAATATTTGGTAGCCTCCCTTATTTGACAGACGGCAATAAAGACAGAAACACAGTAACGATAGCAATCGGAGCAGACCTGTCCAGACTCCAGAGTTTGACGGAGCCGTCGGCAGCACAGGAGGCCATGTTAACATCAGAGTCCTCCAGAGTCAGAGTGGCCTGAGGATGAAAACAGATGGCCCCCACGTGGGTGTTGTGGCCTGTGGGAAGGGGAAGAMAATGATAAGGATGTATTAGGGTTGGAAATACCTACAATTATTACGGACTACAGTAGCCCAAGCAAAGAGTAATTGCAAAGGGATAAGAAAGGGGAAAATAAGAGATTCTGCTTACCTCGAAGGGTACGGACAAGGGTACAGTCAGGAACATTCCACAGTTTACACAGGCCACTCCTAGAGAAAAGAACAAGTCAGGAAGAGATGAGGAAGTGTCACAAATACCTTTATTGACGGCAACATTTTAAATACAAAAAACACCCAAAGTCAAACAGTATGTTTACATGCACACTAATAATTTGATATTAAACGGTTTTCTGAATAATCMTTAGAATTATTAGGACATGTAAACAGCTTTAATAAAATCAGCGTTCCAACGGAGTATCTGATCTGTGCATGTGCCTGCACCGGTAGCGCAAGCCTCCCTCTTGTGCGCGAGTGAAGTGAGTTTGGAGAAGTACGTAAACATTTTAAACTATTATATTAACCTGACTATCCACAATAATGGTATTATTGTGTGCATGCAATCATGCTCACTGCTGCCTGTGCGGTGCACTGAGAGAGGAGTGAGAGAAGGGACTCACCAAGATGCAGTCACCAGCATTTTGGAGTTGGGGCTGAACTGGCAAAAGGATATAGGCCTGTCGTCACCGATCTGACTGCAGAAGTTATTCAGGTTCTGGATAGACAGAGAAAATCATGTCATTCTACAACTGTTTTTCACAAACAAGACAAGTCCGTTAATGCTTTTGGAGACTGATGGAGGACGTACCCTGAGCGTCTTGTGAAGTTCTTGCGTCCTGACTGTCCGTGTAGATTCTGGGATCTCCCTGTGAGCTCTGGCATCTTCTAACCTTTTCACGGCCCTGTTGAGACATCACGCACYTTTATTATTAATATGATTGTGCTGAAAAACAACCTTTGAAACATCATTGTCATCATGGTAACTATGGTCCAACATTAGAATCAAGCTGTACCTGGGCAGAGAGTATCTGGCCAACCAAAGCCTTGCCTCCTTAAGAGTGGTCGGCCCTTCATGGTACCATGTCTGCTGACACTGAAAGAGGGGAACAGGAGAAGACATCAAACGCGTGTCTCCATATTGAATGAATACGGACTGTAGTAGTGAGAGAAAGATATAGGAGAGTCAAGCCACATATCACACCTCCTCTTGGGAGCGTTTGGATTTCTCATCGTCCTTCTTCGATTTCTTCAATGCATCTGGACCCACTACAGAGAGGATATTCCTTAGCCTGGAAAAGAGAACAAGTACAAATTGAGCTGGAGAGGGGAAGAGAGATTGTGAGCAAAGATTAAAAATGTGGACATAATGCAAGTGAAATATAACCATCAATAAAGTGTGTTAAAGCATTAAGGCAATTCCTCAAAACGGCTGTTTTAATTGGTGAGTTAACATGTTGTAAAAGCATCAAAGGGTCACAGACGTGTGGATTGTTGTCTAATTGTTGATTCACACATTCAAATATTAGAAGGGGTTGACAGAGCCATGCTTGTGTCCCTCACCTCTCTCGTCTCTCAGCAGGCCCCTCCCCAAACAGTGTGATTGGTTCCCTGAGGGCCCGTAAGCAGGCTTTCACCTCTGCATCGTCTGTGGATACTGTGATTTGTCTCGCTCTCTTTCTGCGCTCAAAGTCAGCCAATACCTCRGACTGGCGCTCAGTCACACGTTCCTCAAGCTCAAGGGACTCGCCTTGAGGGGAGAGGAGAAGTTAGATAATACCTCAAAAAACTCTTTCTTCATAACTCTTTTTAAATACAGATTTGTGTTTGGTATACTAACCACTGGAGATGTTGATGTTGCCAGCCTCGATTCCTGCTTTGACAGAATCTTTGCCTGACCCAGAGGCCTCTCGTCCCKGCCTCTCCCTCTCCTTCTCCTCCAAACTACCATAGAAGATCCTGGTCTTCTTCACCAGCGGAGCTTCTTCATCGTCAGACATCTCTGGTCCTTATGTATAGTCCCACTGTTTACCACAAAGATACTGACCTGGAATAGACAAGACATACGCAGATTAATGAATGAGAACTTGATAGCCAACCATCTCAATCGCTATAGTTAATGAGGCAAAGTGTAAAACTATTATACCTAGTAATTTGCTGACCAACAATAGCCAAGTCCCTAATCAGAAAATCAAATGGATAAGATGCATTGACAAAATATTGGGAGTTCACGCTGCCTTCCTACACAAGAGCACGTTGACATAGCCTAGCTAGCTAACCTGGCTAGCTAACGTTAGCAAACAGTACTCAAGAGTTTGCCAACAGCAAAAGCATCCCCCAACCAAACAAAAWGCTCAACATTACGGGGATTACTTTAGCTGTATTTCAGTCTTGGGTTTGAAATAACAAAGCAACTACAAAAGAAAAGTAACTAGCAAAATCTAATTACAAAAGTGGTAACCGCGTTGTATCTCGGTCTGGGAACAGGAAGTTGTTTATCGAAAAAGTTGGTTAGAAYATTCACAGCGACATCTAGTGTAAAGGAGTCAAATCAAATGTCTCCATCTGGGTCAAATCAACGGGCGTGTTCGAGAGCATCTAAACCGTGAAGTAAAATTCTGTAAATTCGGACTGACTGATC
Source organism: Salvelinus sp. IW2-2015 (assembly GCF_002910315.2). Classification (NCBI taxonomy): domain Eukaryota; kingdom Metazoa; phylum Chordata; class Actinopteri; order Salmoniformes; family Salmonidae; genus Salvelinus; species Salvelinus sp. IW2-2015. The sequence continues at coordinate 12,156,031 of NC_036844.1, read as the reverse complement.
TAGAAACAATATTGGGCGCGTTCGAGCAGATCACGTTTGTCAAGACTTTCAAAGTGTGTTGCATTGACCTATACCCATATAGGTCAGATTTGCGATGACATGTCGACCTCATGACCTTTACAACAACCATGTGATCAAAGGTAATAAACTTTCGACTGCAGTCAACTGGAAATTTCTGCATTTGCCCCTCACCAACTGCAACATGAAGTCGGAACTAAAGCATTGTGGGAGACAGGCTTCTGTTTTTTGGAAGCAAAGGGCACTACATGCTCATAAATGGTTGATGTCGCAAACTATCATTGGTTATTATCAGTGCATGTTTACTGTTTTGATTGGATGACTATTTAGAGATTAAATACATCTGTATCCTTACAATCAAACTTTTTAAATTTGATTTTTCACCTTTATTTTACCAGGTAGGCCAGTTGAGAACAAGGTCTCATTTACAACTGCGAACTGGCCAAGATAAAGCTAAGCAGTGCGACAAAAACAACAACACAAACAACAACACAGAGTTACACATGGGAAAAACAAACGTACAGCCAAAAACACAATAGAAAAATATATGTACAGTGTGTGCAAATGTAAGGTTAGGGAGGTAAGGCAATAAATAGGCCATAGTGGCYAAATAATTACAATTTAGCATTAACACTGGAGTGATGGATGTGCAGATGATGATGTGCAAGTAGAGATACTGGGGAGCAAAAGAGCAACAACAAAAAATAATATGGGGATGAGGTAGTTGGGTATGCTATTTACAGATGGGCTGTGTACAGGTACAGTGATCGGTAAGCTGCTCTGACAGCTGATGCTTAAAGTTAATGAGGGAGATATAAGTCTCCAGCTTCAGTYATTTTTGCAATTCGTTCCAGTTATTGGCAGCAGAGAACTGGAAGGAAAGGCGGCCAAAGGAGATGTTGGTTTTGGGGATGACCAGTGAAATATACCTGCTGGAATGCGTGCTACGGGTGGGTGTTGCTATGGAGACCAGTGAGCTGAGATAAGGCGGGGATTTACCTAGCAAAGACTTATAGATGACCAGGAGTCAGAGGGGCTTTGGTGACAAAACGGATGGAACTGTGATAGACTACATCCAATTTGCTGAGTAGAGTGTTGGAGGCTATTTTGTAAATGACATCGCCGAAGTCAAAGATCGGTAGGATAGTCAGTTTTACGAGGGCATGTTTGGCAGCATAAGTGAAGGATGCTTTTTTTGCGAAATAGGAAGCCAATTCTAGATTTAATTTTGGATTGGAGATGCTTAATGTGAGCCTGGAAGGAGAGTTTATAGTCTAACCAGACACCTAGGTATTTGTAGTTGTCCACATATTCTAAGTCAGAACCGTCCAGAGTAGTGATGCTAGGCGGGCGGGCAGGTGCGGGCAGCAATCGGTTGAAGAGCATGCATTTAGTTTTACTAGCATTTAAGAGCAGTTGGAGGCCACAGAAGGAGTGTTGTATGGCATTGAAGCTCGTTTGGAGGTTTGTTAACACAGTGTCCAAGGAAGGGCCAGATGTATACAGAATGGTGTCGTCTGCGTAGAGGTGGATCAGAGAATCACCAGCAGCAAGAGCGGGCCCCTTACGGAAGCAGGCAATGAGGCAGTGATCGCTGAGGTCCTGGTTGAAGACAGCGGTGAAGCAGCGGTGTATTTAGAGGGCAAATTGGTCAGGATGATATCTATGATGGTACCCATGTTTACTGATTTAGGGTTGTACCTGATAGGTTCCTTGATAATTTGTGTGAGATTGAGGGCATCTAGCTTAGATTGTAGGACGCCCGGGGTGCTAAACATATCCCAGTTTAGGTCACCTAACAGTACAAACTCTGAAGATAGATGGGGGCAATCAATTCACATATGGTGTCCAGGGCACAGCTGGGGGCTGAGGGGGGTCTATAACAGCGGCAACAGTGAGATACTTATTTCTGTAAAGGTGGATTTTTAAAAGTAGAAGCTCGAACTGTTTGGGCACAGACCTGGATAGTATGACAGAACTCGGCAGGCTATCTCTGCAGTAGATTGTAACTCCGTCCCCTTTGGCAGTTCTATCTTGACGGAAAATGTTGTAGTTGGGGATGAAAATGTCTGAATTTTTGGTGGCCTTCCTAAGCCAGGATTCAGACACGGCTAGAACGTCAGGAATGGCGAAGTGTGCTAAAGCAGTGAATAAAACACATTTAGGGAGGAGGCTTCTGATGTTAACACTCATGAAACCAAGGCTTTTACGGTTACAGAAGTCAACAAATGAGAGGGCCTGGGGAATAGGTGTGATGCTGGGGGCTACAGTGCCAGGGTTAACCTCTACATCACCAGAGGAACAGAGAAGGAGTAGGATAAGGGTACGGCTAAAGGCTATAAGAACTGGTCGTTTAGTGCGTTGGGAACAGAGGATAAAAGGGGCAGATTTCTGGGGGTGGTAGAATAGATTCAGGGCATAATGTACAGACAAGGGTATGGTAGGATGTGAGTACAGTGGGGGTAAACCTAGGCATTGAGTGACGATGAGAGAGCTTGCATCTCTGGAGACACCAGCTAAGTCAGGTGAGGTCTCCCCATGTGTGGGGTGTGTGACAAAAGAGCAATCTAAGGCATGTTGAGCTGGACTAGGGTCTCTACAGTGAAATAAAACAATAACTAACCGAAACAGCAGAAGACAAGGCATATTGACATTAGAGAGAGGCATGTGTAGCCGAGTGATCATAGGGTTCAATGAGCAGCAATAGATGAGTCCGGGAGCTGTTCGGTAGTCGCTACTATGCTAGGCGAGCGGGAGGCACGACGCTCAGAAAGCTAGCGGGCCGGGGATAGCAGAAGGGTCTTCGGTGACAAAGCAACGGAAAAGCCCGTTGAAACCACATCGGATGATTACGTCGGCAGACCAGTCGTGATGGATCGGCGGGGCTCCGTGTCGGCAATAAAGGGGTCCAGGCCAATTGGAAAAATAGGTATTCTAGCCCATGAATTAGCGGGTATACCTCTTCGGCTAGCCAGGAGATGGGCATAGCTCGAGGCTAGCTCAAGGCTAACTGGTGCTTGCTTCGGGACAGAGGCGTTAGCCAGCGGTAGCCACTCGTTTGCAGCTAGCTAGCTGTGATGATCCGGTGTAATGGCTCAGAGCTTGCGGCAGGAATCCGATGACGTGGTGGAGAAAAGCAGTCCGATATCGCGTTGTGCAGACTTGTAGGTATTGACCGAGCTAAAGCTGGCTGGTGACCGAGCTAAAGATGAAGTCCGCTAGCAGGGCTAACAGTGACTATTAGCTAGTAGCTAGTTAGCTGGCAAGCTTCTGATGGAGGTTCCAGTTATAACGTATAAAAATAACAGATCCGTACCACATTGGATGGGGCGGGTTGCAGGAAAGTATATTTAGATCTGAGGTAGAAAGTTAGATTAAAATAGAAAAAATATATATAATAAGAAAAAAAACAATGAGACCGACTATTTACATGGGACAAGACAAACACGCATGTCTGACTGCTACGCCATCTTGGATTCGCTAATTGCATAGGCCTACATGTGACCCACATTTCTAACATAAATAAATTAAATATCCTACTTGTGACAATTTAGCTAATGTATTTATCTAGATGTTACTGTAATGTTGTGTCCAATGTTATAGCCTACAATTGTATTGTCTGTAATATTGTTGTCACCAAACAAATTCTAATTGGTRGATTGTCTATTAAGTGTGAATAAAATTGAATACATATTGTAGGCTACACATGGGTTATTGTTGGGCATTTCTACACTGGCAATTTTAGAGGCTTAATCTGTGTCTGGGAAACCAGCCCTTAATGCGCAAGTGTAACGGATGTGAAATGGCTAGCTAGTTAGCGGGTACGCGCTAGTAGCGTTTCAATCAGTTACGTCACTTGCTCTGAAACCTAGAAGTAGTGTTGCCCCTTGCTCTGCAAGGGCCGTGGCCTTTGTGGAGCGATGGGTAACGATGCTTCGTGGGCGACCGTTGTTGATGTGTGCAGAGGGTCCCTGGTTCGCGCCCGTGTTTGGGCGAGGGGACGGTTTAAAGTTATACTGTTACATTGATGCTGTTGACCCGGATCACTGGTTGCTGCGGAAAAGGAGGAGGTTGAAAGGGGGGTGAGTGTAATGGATGTGAAATGGCTAGCTAGTTAGCGGGTACGCGCTAGTAGCGTTTCAATCAGTTACGTCACTTGCTCTGAAACCTAGAAGTAGTGTTGCCCCTTGCTCTGCAAGGGCCGCGGCCTTTGTGGAGCGATGGGTAACGATGCTTCGTGGGCGACCGTTGTTGATGTGTGCAGAGGGTCCCTGGTTCGCGCCCGTGTTGGGGCGAGGGGACGGTTTAAAGTTATACTGTTACACAAGTACTCCAGACACCGGTTGTAGGGTCAATACCAAGTGCATTTGACTGCTTGGCATATTGTTTACTCAGTAACTTATATGAACTGATCGTATTCGTATTGTTTACCCAGTATGTGAACTGGTGTACATTTATAGTCTAATACTTTTCTCTACAGTGAGTGTTTTGTCTTTCATGTGATTGAATCAAATTCTGTTCTTTACACGCTTACTGARAAAAACAACATAAAGGTTGAGTATTAAATAAATACACTGCATGCTGTAGTGATGCTGACATGCAACAATTACCATACAGTAAGAATCTTGGTGTTGGTGTTGAATCTTGATGTTGCACAATCACAAATAATAATGAGGAAGGTAAAAGGGCATGAATGGCAAACAACAGAGCATATCCTATTTGCTGCAAAAACACCTCTCATTCTAGTAGCCTATGCACTCACTACCTGGTCTTGTAAATGTTAGAAAGAGCTTGGGCTGGTATCTAATTTCTTTATCATCAGGATATTCATTCCTTGGACCATGTTGATTATGATAAGCTTTGTGTAGGAGAAGTGGAATTTTGATTGCATCCACTTCATCGGCAATAACAAAGGCGAATGCCATGTCTGCCATTGTCAAGTTTCCTAGAAACAGTTGAAGTTGTCCGACTTGCAGTTGGTTCATTCATKGACTTCTGTCRAGTCGTCTACTTTCGCGRGCCCATTGAGTAGTTTATAAGCASTGGTGGAAAAAGTACCCAATTGTCATACTTGAGGAAAAGTAAAGATACCTTAATAGAAAATGACTCAAGTAAAAGTCATCCACTTAAATACTACTTGAGTAAAAGTCTAAACGTTTTTGGTTTTAAATATACTTAAGTATRAAAAATGAATGTAATTGCTAAAATATACTTAAAGATTGAAAGTAAAAGTATAAAGAATTTCAAATTCCTTATATTAAGCAAACCAGACGGCACAATGTTCTTTTTTTAAATGTAAATTTACGGATAGCCAGAGGCATACTCCAACACAAAGCATTTGTGTTTAGTGAGTCCATCAGATCAGAGGCAGTAGAGGTGCCAGGGATGTTCTCTTGAGAAGGGCTGAATTGGACCATCTTCCTGTTCTGCTAAGCATTCAACTACTACTTTGGGGTGTCAGGGAAATTGTATGGAGTAAAAAGTACATTATTTTCTTTAGGYATGTAGTGAAGTAAAAGTCAAAGTTGTCAAAAATATGAATAGTAAAGTACTACTTATGTACTTTACACCACTGGTTATAAGGTGATTTGTAAATCAGTCAGTCTTGACTGACCTTTAAAGTCGGCTGCAATAGAGCTCATAATCCTAAAACCCGAAAATTAGTTACATCTGGTTCGTTCAGCCATTCAAATGACAAAAATGTATGTGGAAAGAATTCATAAAGGTCATGTTAACCTCAGACATTATTTTCGGCATTTATCCKGAAACCCTATTCTTTCCTATTCATTTTCGCCATATGAATGGCTGAACGAACCAGAGGTAACTCATTTCTGGGTTTTAGGACTACAAGATGGCGATCTCTATGTCGAACAAGCCAATTGACTGTAATCAAGGGTCAAACACGCCGAAGCAAGGCACTGCTGAAAAACTACTTTACCCAGAAGCTCTTCGTCAATTTATGGCGGATTCTACAGTGCGTGGCTAGCTACTATCCAAATAAACAACAACAAAATGTAAGTAAATATGAACGATTTGCCTGTTTCATTGGGTCTCAGAGACAAAGTATTGACGTGGGAAGCTCYCTATTTTGGTCTCCTTTGCCAAGTTTGGTCCGTCACTGTAGTCTTAGCTCTAGTTAGCCAGCTTGCTATTTAGCTAGCTAGGAGTAGGACGTTGCAGAGATATGAGTGCAATTAATTTATTTGGCAGCCTAAATCAAATCAAATGTTATGTCACAGGCATCGTAAACAACAGTTCGAGACTAAGAGTGACATTCATACTTACGTGTCCTTTTTCAACAATGTAGAGTTAACAATTACTCATTGTGTAATTTCATACACAGTACTATAAGTGATTTAACGTTACCTATTGCACTCAGCACTTGACTTATCACCTTTATCTTTAGCCAGCTATAATAGTACAACAGTTTCCTATGGCACTTGTGTGAATAAGTATTCATTGATACGGCACATCTGCTTCCCAGCTAACGTTAGTGGGTAGAAGATGCTGCGCAGAAAGCCCACCCGTCTGGAGCTGAAGTTGGATGACACGGAGGAGTTTGAGAGTGTCAAGAAAGAGCTTGAGGTGAGRAGCCACYCCATCATGAATACTCTCTATCGTATTTGCAGGTATAAAATACTATCTAATTAGTGTATGAACAATGCAGTCCCTATTATCTTTGCAAGAAAAGTTTGATGATTAGCAGAACTTCCATGTGTCTAACTACCACCCACACMTATTTCCTCTTTTAGAGTCGGAAGAAACAGCGAGATGAGGTGGATGTTGTTGGCGTGGCGATGTCGAGTGACATGGTGGGGGCCGGTAGTGGAACAGGGGATGGGAAGACACGGGAACAGATGATCAATGAGAGAATAGGCTACAAGCCCCACCCTAAYCCCAACACCTTGCCATCGCTCTTTGGAAACCTGCAATTTTAGGTTCCTAACGGACACATTAGAGACCGCTAAAATGGTTGGCCTCTCCAGCATTGGTGTGTGGTTGGCACCGTGACTGTGCTCTTGACATGGTCAGGGGTATTTGTTTACCTGAGAAGTATCTCTACAAAGAAATGTGTACTTTGAGGATCATATTGCATTCATAAGTCTAAAGTAATGTTGCTGCATTTACCTGAAAAGTTAGGACCTGCGATGCAAAGGGTGGCCTTTTGTACAATGTAATGTTTGAGGGGAGGGGTCATGTACAGTGGTTTCCCTCCTTTATTACAAACATCCAGACTTGGTAGCATCCGTGGAGAGATGGATTAACTGAATGGACTTTAACTAAATCAGTCATTACTTACAATGGTATGCTTGTACTTTTATTTGCCTTCACGGCRGCATTATGTCAAGGACAGGAGACTGCAACAGAATTGAACAAATACAGTTCWWGAATGATACCATTTATTACTTGTTTTCTCTYAAAAGATTACAGCACTATAAATATGTAAAACTATACAGACATGTTCACACTGATGCTGCGCTGGAGTGGTGGTCAGATTCCCACTTGTTTTTGGCCAATTTACTTCAACACTCCATTTGTACAGTAGACTATAATATATCCTCTTTATACATGATCCCACATGGTAAAGCATAAACGGTTATATGTTCAAGTATATACTAATGTCCCTGGCTTTATAGTAATGTAATGAGAACACGTGGCTGTTAAATCCAGTTATAGCAACTGGGAATTTGATCCCCAAACCAGGCACAACACAATGTCACTCAGGCAACTGATAAACATTTACTACAGTCATTTATCTCAAATGGGGAAAAAAGTACACCATTAAGAAACTAAAAAGAAATACCTAAAAGTGAAATATTTTCTCTTTTAGGTCTACTTCATCAACCTTCTGTCAAAGTATGTACTGTCTGTAGTGTGTGGCKTAAGCACCGATGGGTCACAGAGTAGTGCAGAAATCATGTGTTACTAGGCCAGTCTGAGAAAGCACTGGATCCAGCCTCCTACTTTCCCAGAGRTATCTGCTTGTCCTTGGGACCTGAGCACTTGCTCCAATAAGGACACTAGTATCCATGTTGTGTTGACATGRGTTACTTTAAGCCTATTGAATGAACACACCAAAATTTACTCCCAAATTATAGCGGGGAATCCCACTTCATGAAGTGATAAAGTTAACCCTTTTTAGGTTGAGGTTTTTAGGGACCTCCTTATGTGCTCAGATTAGACCCAGTAATCTGTTCAACATGAATTTGTTTCTTGAAACAAGCAAATGAAAGATTTGGCCAGCAACAATTTATGGTAGTGAAGATTTAGAAAGGCAGACACTTGAATTTAGATGTAAAATGTGAAATGATCTTCGTTGGAGGTGATACTAGCAGTAGGTTTGTTTGACAMGTACATATATTTCTATTTACATTGGCTTCTTAATGTGCAAGAGCCAATTTTTATTGTACATTTATGGGTCAGATCAAGCCTACTCTTAATACTCTTAAGTGAAGCGTTATTTGTAAATACTGAGTTTTTTAAATTAATAATTTATCCAAAATGGAACATTGCATAGCAGTGTGTATCATGAGGGTTTTAAGGGTCGTCATATAATCACGTGACAAGTACAAGYACAAACTTCTTTAAAATGGTGCTGGCACTTATCAGTAGACTATGGGGGTCCTGTCTACAGTTGGCCTAGGCTGTCACATGTTTTCCTCCTTTAAGGCAAAGGGTTTACTAAGGCTCAGTTATACAGCCAATTTCAAGTATGACCTTTGACTCCTGTTGTGAGACACTGATTATGTAAGGCCCCCATCAGACTGTCAGATGAAATGCAGAGGACTTTGCTTCAGAATGCTTCAACTAGGGCCCAGCATTGTTCCCTGGTCAGGAGATACTCTAGGCCCTATTCATATAACTACTCACTACTTGTACCAGCACACTGTTCTTCAAAGAGAAAGTGGTTGTAAATGTCGCAAATGCCCTGTGTGAGCAGAAAACCCTAGGTCCGACGCTGTAAGGATGAACGTGCACCGGTTGTTGCGCAAATAATAAAAATACTGATTGAGAATGGCACGTCTGGGGGAAGAGTGAACGTTCAGCTCTTTTGACAGAGACGTGGAGATTGAAACAGGAGGCGTAAGAATTTGGAATACCAACATCGTGACACGGGTAGTCTTCTAGAGCTACCAATAGGACAGACGGTCACAAATGTAAAAGCTCATGGTCATAATTCAGATTTAKCATCAAGCTTTAGTGTGACAAAGTGAACTGTCCAAATGTGATACATGCAACAAAAACTGGATGCATGATGATGGGGATTGAAAGGAGAATGCCTGTATGTATGTACYTTTTACGTGTGTGGTAGGATGAATAGACCAGTTGGGGGTGTCAGTGACAGTGTTCGGTGATGTCAACAACCACAGCCTTTTTCCAGCTGAATAAGAAGTATCCCACCCCGGCCCCCGCTGCCACGGCGATGCACAGGTAAGCGTTGTAGGTCATGAAGACCAACATAAGGAAGTAGCTGACCATCACCTGGATGATGTGTAACACCGTCTGCAGCAAGTGGGACAGACTCAGCATCCGCTGGCTGCAGGAGACAGAGAAGGAAACAGGAATATTYAGAGAGTCATGTTTTCAATCAATTCATTCATAGCACTCTGCAAGTAGGGTGTTAATTTTTATTTATTTATTTCACCTTTATTTAACCAGGTGGCTACTTAATGGCTACTTAGACATTTTTTAAATTCCTGTTATGGCTACAACATTCCCCACAAACAGTAAGGCAGGGCAGCAGGTAGCCTAGTGGTTAGAGCATTGGGCCAGTCTACAAGTGTGTCTCAGGGAGAGTTGGGATATGCAAAAAACACATTTACAATTCACACATGTGTATTAATACACCAGGGCTACTGGCTCCACATTAACTTGTAGTAGGACATTTTGAAGCCTTATAATAATTTGGTGGATGCTTTTGGTGGATGCTTATTTGTCCCATTTCACACATGTACACGTGTGTCTCAGGGAGAGGTGGGATATGCATATTTTTGCATGTGTGAAATGGGACAAATAAGCACCCACCAAATTATTATAAGGCTTCAAAATGTCCTACTACAAGTTTATGTGGAGCCAGTAGCCCTTTTTTGCTGCCATGTATAGAAGTCTCACATTTGGGGTATAAATCGGAACACTTCACTGTTAACACTGTGTAGTCCGTTTAGTGAGGAGGCCTGTTGCATATTTGTTCTCACTCACCCMACAGTCTTGTGGGTCTCCATGAGCATGGTACCGTCTGCCCCCGGGACAGGCATGGAGTTATAGCGCACATTGACCTGGTTCCTCCTCAACAGGAACTCCCTGCCGATCTTCAGCCCCTCGTAGAGCACAGCCAGCAGGAAACAACCAATGAAGGCCCCTGCCATCTCTGAGAAGAGACATGATTGAGATGTTAATGTTGGTTAGATATTCACCATCTTTTGGGGGATAATAATGAACCGTTAATGGCCATGGTCATMAAATACTTTTTGCACTACATTTCAAGTTTACAAATGCATCCTGGAAAACACACACACTCTTACCTCCAGGTGTGTTGATGACAAGACCGGCAAACAGCAGCTCCACGTTTGTGTAGCCAAAGTAGAAGGTCATTTGCTTCAGAAGAGGAATAGAAAACAAATTGTGTCACACACCTACAGAGCCAAGCGGTTTACAGTGATTCAGCTCACACACAGTAGAGAAATGTCAAGCAGGCCGTTTGAATTAAGAGAGTTTAAAAACATTCATCTTAAATCAGATTTGCAACTTTGGTGGTAGAAAGTGCAGTGACAGGGTGCCAAGCCTAAGTAAATCSCACACTGTAACAGAGAGAAATTAGTGTGTGATATATTTTTTGGAGTGCCAGGCCCACTCACCATCATCATTCCTCCTGCATGYTGTACTGCTCCATCCCCATGGGAGTCTGTCCCCGTGGGAGGAGCCATGGTGCCGTGGTCGTGGTGATCATGGTGCATGTCCATGTTCATCTGTACTGTAGGACTGCAAGAACCAGGAAATACAGAGACAAAATACACATCAGTCACACACACTTCACACAGACTCATTTGTCCACGACAGGTGGCTTTTGTGGTAGGTATTTGGCAGTGCCAGAGGTGTTCAGAAAATTATTGTGAAGCCAAGACGGAAACTGACATCAAGCCAAAAATAAACAAACCCCACCCCAAAATGTTCACTAAAAATAAATTAGGCACTGAGCATATTTAAGGTCTGCTGAGCCCAAACTTGAACATTGTGAAYATTCTGTGCAACTTCCAACACACATTTACTGTTAACACAGAGTACCCGCTTTAAGTTACAGTTTTAACAGTGGCCAAGTAGACTACTGTGGCTATTTGATCATAATGTAGTGCTACCAGAGTGGCCTACCATTGAAAACAATGGAGAAAATGCATCCCGTAACATATTAACATGGAAATAGCAGTTCTATCATTCACCCTTCAGTAGCAGCCAATGTGGTGTGTTCAATGTAGGCCTAAATTCCTTGAGATTTATGTATAAAAAAAAACATGCAAGGCTTGACATTAACCTGTTTATCCACTTGTCCAATAGACAAGGAGGTGACTGAAAATGTGTTGTTTGACACAAGAAACCACTTTACAAAATAAAATGCATTATTATGCCCATTCCATTATTATAGAGAATCTGACAAATTATGCTACCTGCTGCCTATAGAGTACCAGAGTAGAGTAGAGTCATAATACCCATAAAACATTGCGGTCAAACAAGGAAATGGGTCTAATCGTTTTTCCACCATTAATTTTTCCTATAGGGGATTTTAGAAACACTTAAAATAAGGGCTGCGTTTCATGTAGGCTTACCCTGYCYTGACGTTTTGATAACTATGTAAATCTCTCTAGGACAAGGTGATTTATATCAACCTAGTTCCCTGTATTTACCCCCCAAAATTGAAATGCTAATAAGCTGCTAATGTGGCTATAATAAAGAACCCCAAATGCCATGATCTGGCTGCGACAGCCTGATTCGAGGCAAAGGTAAGAATCTCTGGATTAACTATGTAAAGTTAGCTACATTTTGTAATTAATAAATTGGCTACATTTCTTTAACAGTACAATTCTGTGAACTCTTGTGCAAGTTTTAAATTGACACAATACCTGTTAGCAAAGGTGTCAGCTAGAGATMACGTGCAGGAGCTTGCAGGGATTTGTAGTCTTGCATGATGTCTACTTTGATGCTAATTAGCATTTTAGGAAGTAAATATAGATGAATATATTATAAAAAAGTCCCCCTTGTCCTASAGAGATTTACATGGRTATCAAAACATCATGCCAGGGTAAGCCTACATGAAACACAGCCCTTCAAGTCAAGTTAAATCTCGTGCTTCTCTCTSTAGGCTGTATTTCTTCTGCGCAGCACCCACACAGCCCCACCCTTAGCAGCACAGTGTAGGACTCCTGCTTATTATCGTCCAGGAAAAATGCATAGTGTGCAATTTTCCAGGTGTAGGCCTGCACGTCGAATTTAGTTCCTCTCAAACCAAATTTTCCAGGTTTGTAAGGACACCGGTCCGTGTTTGACTCGTGAGCTTAAAGAGGGATGAAGTGGGTAATCACTCAGAATTGGAGTATCCTGGTTCTTGGCTTGGCACCGTGCCACTAGCCTGAGGACAAGCCCCAGATCCTCTCTAATGCTCCTTGGTTAGCACCGATTAAAAAGTTAGGAGGACCGTAATTAAACGAGTCAGTCAAAAGTCTCCAAAGTACCCAGTGTTATTGCTATGGAGAGACGGTGATGGTGTGATTCAGCTGAGAGGTGTTTTAACCATGAACCTCAACGTACTGTACTGAACCAACTGGTGGCCGGGGTCAATTGTAAACGCTGATTGAAACGGTTTTCTTGTACATCAAGTACGTGCAAAGGGAAGCAGAGTACCCAGACCATAAACGTTTATAGGTCAAGAGAACGATTACAGCGTTGCCATTTTGTAATCGAGTTATTGATAATGAAATTACAATAGTTAGGCTAATTATAGTTGCGTTTGTTGGATCTGAAGAGTACCTAAATTGAGGAAAGAAAAGACACATACTAGGCTACAGATAGAACAACATGGTCCCAAGAACTGTGAAGCCAGTTCGGACCAGTGTATGCCAAGGCTATTTCATACACGGCTTCAGGTTAAATCTAAATCTACTAGACATGTCACCTTGAAAATCACCTTCACTCCCTACTTAAGAAAGAGCYCAATCATTCGAAGAGGAAGAATTAGCCACTTGAGTCGAGAGCGCCATCAGGACCCTTACTAATCTAATGTCTAAACAACCCAAGGCCACATCCGTAAAAACTGCCTTTATAACACAATAAATGCCCACTTAAATGGACAATGTCAATTAATTAGAGAAACACAAGATATATGAAAAAGGTCTGGAACACCCAGAGGGGGAAACCAATGACATCAGCGGACAAGGAAAAACAGACATCGAGAATCTAAATGAAGACAAAAACCACATCTTTTGAACTGCTGGTTTCCAGTCAAAACATCTGTTGCCTCATTGTTCTGCTCTGCTTGACTCAGTTACTACCACAGCGAGAAGTTAGCCATTACACAAATGTACAGTGCCTTCGGAAAGTATTCAGACCRKTTGACTTTTCCACATTTTGTTACGTTACAGCCTTATTCTAAAATTGATTWAAAAAAAWAAWWWRTCWSKYKWKTKRACACAKWARKCCKRAWWYWSAKAGTGTAAAAATGTTTGCAGAAATGTTTGCAAATTWAWAAAAKAYCAGAAATACCTTATTTACATACACTACCGTTCAAAYGTTTGGGGGTCACTTAGAAATGCKTGTTTTTGAAAGAAAAGKTAATTTTTTGTSCYTTAAAATAACATTAAATTGATCAGAAATACAGTGTAGACATTAATGTTGTAAATGACTATTGTAACTGGGAAAGGCTGATTTTTAATGGAATATCTACATAGGCGTACAGAGGCCCATTATCAGCAACCATCACTCCTGTGTTCCAATGGCAKGTTGTGTTTATCTAATCAAGTTTATCATCATTTTGCAATTATCATCATTTTGCAATTATGTTAGCACAGCTGAAAACTGTTGTGCTAATTAAAGAAGCAATAAAAGAAGCAATGGCCTTCTTTAGACTAGTTGAGTATCTGGAGCATCAGCATTTGTGGGTTCGATTACAGGCTCAAAATGGCCAGAAACAAAGATCTTTCTTCTGAAACTRGTCAGTCTATTCTTGTTCTAAGAAATGAAGGCTATTCCATGCGAGAAACTGCCAAGAAACTGAAGATCTCATACAACGCGGTGTACTACTCCCTTCACAGAACAGGGCAAACTGGCTTTAASCAGAATAGAAAGAGTGGGAGGKCCCGGTGCACAACTGAGCACGAGGACAAGTACATTAGAGTGTCTAGTTTGAGAAACAGATGCCTCAAGTCCTCAACTGGCAGCTTCATTAAATAGTACCCGCAAAACACCAGTCTCAACGTCAACAGTGAAGAGGCAACTCTGGGATGCTGGCCTTCTAGGCAGAGTTCCTCTGTCCAGTGTGTGTTCTTTTGCCCGTCTTAATCTTTTATTTTTATTGGCCAGTCTGAGATATGGCTTTTTCTTTGCAACTCTGCTTCTCAAACTAGACACTAATGTACTAGTCCTCGTGCTCAGTTGTGCACCGGGGCCTCCCACTCCTAGGCAATTAAGGTCACAGTTATGAAAACTTAGAACCCTAAAGAGGCCTTTCAACTGACTCTGAAAAACACAAAAAGAAAGATGCCCAGGGTCCCTGCTCATTTGCGTGAACGTGCCTTAGGCATGCTGCAAGGAGGCATGAGGACTGCAGATGTGGCAGACCACATGTAACAACACCTGCACAGGATCGGTACATCTGAACATCACACCTGCGGGACATGTATAGGATGGCAACAATAACTGCCCGAGTTACACCAGGAACGCACAATCCCTCCATCAGTGCTCAGACTCTCAGCCTATTGCGGACAGAGGCTGGATTGAGGGCTTGTAGGCCTGTTGTAAGGCAGGTCCTCCCCTGGCAACAACGTTGCCTATGGGCACAAACCCACCGTCGCTGGACCAGACAAGACTGGCAAAAAAAGTGCTCTTCACTGACGAGTCGCGGTTTTGTCTCACCAGGGGTCACTGTCGGATTTTAGTTTATCGTCGAAGGAATGAGCGTTACACCGAGGCCTGTAGTCTGGAGCGCGATCGATTTGGAGTTGGAGGGTCCGTCTTGGTCTGGGGCGGTGTGTCACAGCATCATCGGACTGAGCTTGTTGTCATTGCAGGCAATCTAAACGCTATGTGTTATAGGGAAGACATCCTCCTCCCTCATGTGGTACCCTTCCTGCAGGCTCATCCTGACATGACCCTCTAGCATGACAATGTCACCAGCCATACTACTCGTTCTGTGCATGATTTCCTGCAAGACAGGAATGTCAGTGTTCTGCCATGGCCAGCGAAGAGCCAGGATCTCAATCCCATTGAGCACGTCTGGAAACTTGCAGGTGCCTTGGTGGAAGAGTAGGGTAACATCTCACAGCAAAAACAGGCAAATCTGGTGCAGTCCATGAGGAGGAGATGCCCTGCAGTACTTAATGCAGCTGGTGGCCACACCAGATACTGACTGTTACTTTTGATTTTGACCCCCCCTTGTTCAGGGACACATTATTCCATTTATTGTAGTCACATGTCTGTGGAACTTGTTCAGTTTATGTCTCAGTTGTTAAATCATTACAAACATTTACACATGTTAAGTTTGCTGAAAATAAACGCAGTTGACAGTGAGAGGACGTTTCTTTTTTTGCTGAGTTTATATGGAGGATACAACCATCCCAGCTCTGCAGATTTTGCTGCAAAGAGAATCATTAGATCATTTATTTTGGTACTGCCCATATGTAGCTTGTTTTTGGTTGCAGGTTCAGGAATGGCTGGGGGGGAAAAAATCACAACATTTACTTAAATCTATCTTTGCAACTAGCACTGCTGGGTGACTTGAAAAGCCATGGTCAGTCGATCAATAATATAATAGTACTTTTAGTAAAGGTGTTCATCTTTCATTTAGAATCTGTGGAAACTTGAGAATAGAAAGGTTCAGAACTTTTGTGAAACAGCACAGCAGAAATAATTAAAGACTGGATCGTTTTTAGGGGTTGAGGGTGGCTGAAGGATGAAAAAAAATGAAAAAAGTGAACCAATATAAAATGTACCGTGTCCGTAAAATGTATTTAGTATGTATAAGCTGGAAGTAGATGCCTAAGTATAGTTGTCCTTGGTTTACTCCAATTGGGGGAGGGGAGGGATAGGGTAAAATAAAAAATATATATAAATGTAAAAAAATATTTTTGGGGGATTGGAAATTATGCCAAAAAATGACATTGATAGAACCCAGCATCTATCTGCAAAATTAAAGCTGATCTAGTCCCTTCAATAAAAAACAACGGTGATCACCATATAGATGTGACTCACATTAGAAACGACTGCTCTCAAAGTACTGTGGATAAAAGCCTAAACCCTGCATATATTCGCTTACTTGGTTGAGCTATACATAAAAACAGGAAACATACAATTAACAGAGTCCATGCTTTTTCCCCAGAACAGTCAGACTGTTTGGACCATGCAGAAGTAAAAACAGCTGAAATACATTTCATACAAAGAACATGTATATTATTAAATGGTAGCCTAAACATTCTTGATTCGATAATTTATATGAAATAGTTTCATTCCAGATAAAATCTCACCCAATTTTAAAACTTACCCAAATGTCTCACCACATTAAAACTTACCCAAATGTCTCTGTTACAGCCAAATCAATGACAAGATACTTGTCAATATGTGTGTGTTCATGCAACCTATCAATGCGTACAGGTGTGTAGTCTGATCCTGTGTGTGCTCTCCTGCTTGAGTCTGGGAAAGTGACTGTGTGTTGTGCAATAAGCTGCTCTCTCTCATGACTGCCCTCCTCATGTGACTGTTCATCTGCCTCTCATTTCCTCTGATCCAGCCAATCACACGGGTTTCCCCCCGCCCCCCCCCATGAGGAAAAGAGCCATTTCAAAAGCAAATACTTTAAACACATCCAAAACATACCCTACAAGTGCTGGAGAAAACATACATTATCTGACGAAATAATGGGATGTCCACTCACTTATTTGTTTGCTGCTCAGACAATCTTTTATATTTGATAAATCTGTCCTTTGACCAGACAAACAGTCAGGACCAAACAGTGTAGGCTTGTGTTCATCAGTGTTTGGTAAAAGCCACATAAGCTAGCCTATACAGTAACACAAGAACACTTTCCTGATCAAAATAATTGATCATGAACTGAATGCTGATGCATAAAACACAACCAATAATGCCATTTCCTGTGCTTGGGTCCATGTACAGGGAATTGTTAATCATTAGACTTTATGGCGACCAATCGGGGACAAAGATAAAGGATAATGGATACACTGCAGCGAAGAATACAATACCTTCAGAAAGTATACACACCCCTTGACTTTTTCCAGATTTTGTTGTGTTACAAAGTGGGATTAAAATTGATTTAATTGCAATTTTTGGTCAACGATCTACATAAAATACCCTGTAATGTCAAAGTGGAAGAAAAATGTGAGGCATTGAAAAACCTCCCTGGTCTTTGTGGTTGGATCTGGGCTAGAAATTCACTACTCGATTGAGGGGCCTTACAGATAATTGTATGTGGGAGAGATGGGGTATCGTTCAAAAATCATATTAACCACTATTATTGAACACAGAATGAGTCCATGCAACTTATGTGATTTGTTAACCAACTTTTTTACTCCTGAACTTATTTAGGCTTGCAATAACAACGGGGTTGAATACTTAATGACTCAAGACATTTTAGCTTTCCATTTTTTTAATCAATTTTGAAAATGTTCTACAAACAAAATTCCACTGACAATATGAGGTATTGTGTGTAGATCAGTAACACAACACCTCAACTTTAAGCAATGTAACAACAAAATGTGGAAAAAGTTGTTTTTTTATTTTACCAGGCAAGTCAGTTTAGAATAAATTCTTATTTTTAAAGACGTCCTAGGAACAGTGGGTTAACTGCCATGTTCAGGGGCAGAACGACAGATTTTTACCTTGTCAGCTCAGGGATTTAATCTTGCAACCTTTCGGTTACTAGTCCAACGCTCTAACCACTAGGCTACCTGCCGCCAAATTGTTTCTGAAGGCTCTGTACATGTAATGTACTTGCACCTTTAGTCTAAAATGAGTTATAGTGTGACTGTGATAGAACAGTCCGACCTCCAGCCTTGTGGAACATGACGTAAAAGTGCATGTCAAGTCAAGGCCGACGTAGGCCTATTATATGAAAGCCAAAGGCGCTGATAAAACGGGCTCATAATAATCCTCACCAAAGATTAAAGTGACTGAAGCAATGACGAAATGTTCAGTAAAAAGCACAATGTACAAAATTACGGAAAGGAAAATAGCATCAACAACCGCTGACCAACAAAACATTCCATGATTGTGCAACTCAAACATTGTGATTAGAGGTCAGAGGTGATGATTACTCAGTGAAGCCTACTATTTACTCAACAGTTTGTGCGCACACGTGCGTGCGTGTGTGTGTGTGTGTGTTTGTGTACTGTAGCTTTGTTCAGAGAGCGAGATTAACTTTCTTCAGCTCTTGCCTTTAGTAAAAGCTGCATCCTCAAGTTCAGCACCTTGATGGAACAAAGACACGCTGAGTAGAGAAGACACTGTTCAAAACCATTCTCTCCCTGCGTCTGTCAATGTGGCAACATGCCATTTGGAAAGGCCTGCCTAATTCACTAATCACTTCAGTGGACAGTAAAGATAACCCTTGACCTGCAATTTGAAAGTGTGCAATTAATCAGTCTTATCTAAATAAATACTGTATGATATCACCATCAATGACCCTAACTGGCATCACATGATCATGTAGACCTAAGCCTAAACCACTGACCTAATTTTGCTACATAATTGCCAGACTTTAAAACACATTCCTAATGAATGCACAAGACCCACTACCTGATGCAAATACAGTACAGTAAAGGGTACACAGGCTAGCTAAGAGTGTACAATGGCAAAGTTAGCCTACTTTCCAACTTTTAAAACAAGATGGTACAGAAGAATACAGGTTGAGGTACAATAACCAAAAGGTTGTCAATTCAAACTTGAATTTCTCCATTAGATTCTGATCACGTACTCATCAATCCATCTTTGATTTACAGGTGTTGTTTAAGCCTTGTTTTATTTGACCTGTCATGTCTGTGTTATCAATCCACTGCTTTCCATTCATGGAATGTTGTTTGTGACTAGGGTTGGGCAGTCACCAGATTTGCATACCGTTCCTGTAGCATCCCGGGGTATACTGTATTACTGGCAGTGGACACAAGGGGCGCAATTACTTTTCAAGTGTAAAAAAAACGAATTTAGGCTGCAGGGATCTTGATCCAGGAGGGGATTGATTTTCTCTACTGTAACTATGACGCCATTTCAATCAATAACCAAGATCAGAACAATTACTAACAATCCACTTCAACTTTTAAGGTGGTCAGTTAAGCTTGGCAGAGGTCAGACAAGTTGTATTCAAATACACTTGGTCCCTGCTGCCTTCATCATCAACTAGCCTAAGTATAAGTCTGTCTGTAAAGTAAACCGGTTGTTGAGAATGAGAACCCTTACCAGGCAAACAAGGTTCAGTCATGTAGGAGTGATGCCAAAGGGAAGGAGGGCCAACTACAGCAGCATAGCTGGAGGACAGCCTGGCCCATTGGATACTGTCACTGTCCTCCTGATACATAAAGACAATTGGGCACTGTTTCACTCAGACCCACTCATAAACATTCCTCCCATTCACATATCTGAGAGTAAATGAAAATATAACAAAGTCAGTTAATTATGAGTGACCCTGTTATCCCCAGAGCAGTCGAATTGAGAGTGAAATCCAAAAGATGCGAAAAGCAGATCTTTAAAACAGCATCTAAGTCGCATAGAATTTTGTGCATTGGGGTTCAAGTCTTGTGGCAGAGTTTGCCGTGGCTGTTGAGTGCCACTCAATAGCAGACTTCCCACAATAAGATCAGTGAGCACCGACCATTTAAGAGATACAAGTTCCATACATTTCTTGTGGTTGACCAGCCTCGACCATTTTTTGATGTACTTTTGGATTGACATAAATAATGACCACCAGGCCATGGAACTTTCAAAGTAGAATTTTGTGTACTGTAACTGTGTAGCAAATACAAAAGCCAAGTATTTCTCAACAATAACTGACCATCTGAATAGTAGAATTATAGTCAAAGGCTAGAAATCTGTTTTGTTGGCAGCTAACTAGCTGTATGGGGTTGTCTTTTAAAAAAGTGTGTGTATATATATATATATATATATATATATATATATATATATATATATATATATATATAAAAATGGGATCTCGAACATATGCACATTTGTTTGAAATTGTGAGATGGCTCAAGTTGCAAAACACCAAAACACGACTTTGCTAATGAACTAGATAATCGCTGTACTTGCTAGCCAACTAGCTTATCTAGTAGCTACAGAGGTCAAACAAGTCCAAAAGAACGATACAGTTTAACTTAGTCTGGGAAAGCACGCACGCGCTTACCTCACAATATAGATAACACGGTGCCAGCAACGTCGACAGTACGGTACGTTTAGAAATGCTGTGGTTCCAGCGTGATTTGCTTGGGCCAAGATAACTCACAACCTAATCATTAACTATGAGCTTTCAAATGAACTTCCAGACTCCCGTTTATTCTACTGGCAAAACGCCGACAGCACAGCAAGCTGACATTTGACAATGCAGGAAAATGTAGACGTAGCACGGATGTTTTCATGTAGTAGCTTATCAGGCGACCCGTTCAGGGTAGGCACTTCCGCCGTCACATGGCAGCCTGTAAGCCTACATAACGCCTTAAAACATCCCCTGTATCCCCTTAATGTAGCCCTCAAAATACCACCGAATGTAATTTTTTATTCACAGATATTCTCAGAAAATTTATGTATTTTCGTGGTGGTCTCTTCACTGGCTGGGTTGGATGGCAACCTGGTCTCAGAGTATTTCGTATTATTCTGTATGTAAATCCGAGACACTCCGTTTAGCCTATGTTACGTTTCATATGGCATGTATTAATTTGTAGAAGTCCATCACCCATTTCGTATGATATATTCCGAATTTGCTAAACGTACAATATTTTACGAATTTGCAAAACATATTATATGTTACAAATTCTAGCTGGTTGGCTAACGTTAGGGGAAGGGTTAGCTAACATAATACGTAGTTGCAAAGTAGGTAAGTGGTTGGAAAACTGCTAATTAGCTAAAAAGCTTAAATTGTCCAGAAAGAGATACTAATTTACAATCTTTGGGTTGCTATTCGTTTGCATTGTACACCCACTCAGACCAACCAATCTACTTTCGTTTTTTCCTCACGTAACCATCTGTTTTATGAAACGTAACATATTATACTATTTTAGAATTCCGGATCTACTTTTACTATGTTACGTCTAGTCTAGAGACCAGGCTGCTCCACTCCACATTTTAAATTACCTAATTTTAACAAATATATATGATGAGAATAATTTCAAGTACTAATATTAGTACCGCTTGCCTACTGTTGTTTGATGAAAGAAGCGTTCTTAAACCAGAGGCATAACATTGTGAGACTTCCGGGAATGCCTGCGAAACAGACCAAGCAGACAGACCAGGCCTGGGATTGAGAAGTAAATGCGCGCGTTTGAGTAATAAACCGACTGTAGACGTAAATCAACGAGTAAAGTCAGGGGGGTACATATTTATGCACTGACAGTTTGCTGTCTGACAACTTCTGTTTTTTTCTTATAGGAAACGTTAAATGGCAGACATGGAATTCGCCTTTGTTATTGCCGATGAAGTGGATTCCATCGAAATTCCACTTCTCCTACACGAAGCTGAACATGAACAACCATGTCCAAAGCATGAATATCTTAATACGGAAATTAGATACCAGCTCAAACTCTAACATTCACAAGAGTTGTTTTGTATGTTTGTGATGTTTTCTCAAAATATAACCAGGTAGTAGTGAGTGCATAGGCTACTAGAATGAGGTGTTTTTGCAGGATATGGGATATGGGATTTGCAGCATATGGTTTGCCATTACTTCATGCCCTTGTACCTTCCTCATTATTATTTGTGATTGTGCAACATGGAATTGTAACAGTCCACAAATATTCTTACTGTACAGTAATTGGTTGCATGTCAGCATCACTACAGCCGCCAGTAATTTTTAACCTTTATGTAGCTTTTGTCAGTAAGCATGTAAAGAACAGAATTTGATTCAATCACATGGATAAAAACCTCACTGTACAGAAAAGGATTAGACTATACATGTACATCAGGTCACATAAATTATTGGTTAAACAATATGAAAAGGATTAGACTACATGTACTATACATCAGTTCACATAATTTACTGTGAAACAATATGCCAAGCAGTCAAATGCACTTGGTATTGACCCCACGACTGGTGTCTGGGGTACTTGCTCATTAAGGGCCGGTTTCCCAGACACAGATTAAGCCCTTAAAATACAGTGCAGTGGTACAAACGGAAGTACACACAGACTCCAATTAGCTAGGGTTTAGCTAGTTGAAAAGCGAAGCACATGTGCGTCAAGTATGGAAAATGCAGGCTAAACGTCCGGCAAAACAAAACGCATATGCATCGACGCCAATGACGTTTCTGTGGCTTAGCTAGCCAACGTTGCCATGACATCACCTACAAGCATTATTGGAGATTTCTATTGAAGCAGTTTCTTTGATTCAATTTTTATTTGATTTCTGCCTATCTTCATCCTGTACTGTCTTTGTTAGAACTACATATCGGGCCAAACTTGCTTCGGCCAAACGCTACGCCACAACCACAGACCTTAGTTTCTTCTCCGCAGTTGAGTCTGGATCGGAGTACCTCCCCAAGAATGCAAACACATTCTAACCGTTCTGATTGGTCCCTGAAACCAATGGTTTTGGCCAGAACACATGTGGGTAAAACAGAGTTTTGAAAATGTGTCATTGGCTTTGATACTCTGATTGGTTAGAGATGATCCAATCGCTGATGACTTTGTTTTGTACAACACCCCTCTTTTTGACATCACCACAACAAATGACTTAAATGATGGCAGTCTCACTGACATATGTAACAAACAGAACAGTAGAAGAATTTAGTTTGAGTCGTCAGGCAAGTTGTAGTGACCTCTGGAGGAACAATTTGGGTACTTGAATAGTTGAGAACAACAGTGACATGTAAACCTCAGCAGGGACAGATATTGAGTTTGCCTAGATGTACATAACAAGTCACAGACATGGCTGCAGTTCTGCTTTCTTTGGTCCGTTCCTGTATTGGGCTGCTGAACAATAGCCTGGAGGAAGCAGCCTGATCACTGCATTCACCATTCTATTTCAGTGAACACAGCAATTAGAGGGGTATCGTACGAAGCAAGCTAGATCTACTCAGGGTTTTCTAAAGCTAACCAGCTTCAGATTCCAGCTCAGGCTTCCTTCGTACTACGACGGTGGATATTGCTAATCCACCTGCTGCTAACCCTACCAGGTTTGTAACTGCACGTGCATATCACACGTGGCTAGTTGAACGCCAAGCTATTTTCATTGAGACAATAGTGAAACATCAATCCATGGGCAATTAAGCACCACATAATTTGTGCCCAAATAAAAATTAAACTTATTTCAAATGAAATGAGGCTATGGTGTGAAATAGGCTTTTAAAAGTGCTGTCTTTATTTTATCGTTAATGCCGCCTTTGCACAAGCACATTTTCCCAATCCTATAGATTTTTAAAATTAAGTCATACAAGTGTTACATTGCGTGAAGTTTAAAATGCATTCTGTCATTACTAAATGTGAGTAACATTACTATTTAACCAAAAAAACATTTGATTAATAAAATGTTTAAATCTGTAGTCCTCAAATGAAGGTGATGATGAAAATCTTTGCAAGAGGCAGGGAATAGTCAAATTTGTGGCTCAGTCATTTAATTCAAGGTAAGTGGAGTTGGTCTATACCTGATTGAAGTTGACATTTCAAATGGTTAAGGATTAAGGTAAATATGTCCCAAGGATTCTGGATAACAGTGACCAAGTGGAGTTAGCCCGCCCCGTAGCAGGTTAGTTATGAAATTATCCTGGCTAAAAGGTGAGCCACTTTCGTATTACCGGTTATCCCGAGTTGGCGAAAATGACCTCGCTAACTCCTCAAACCTGCTTCATAGGCTACCCCTCTGGCTGGTTCCACATCAAGGTACTTGGAGGGAGAAATCACACAGCCTTTAGCTAATTCTACATTAGCTGTAACCTAGGAAACAAATAGCCAGTAAGGTAGCCTGAGGAAACATACTGAACAAAAATATAAACACGGAAAGTGTTGGTCCCATGGATGCCTAAAGAAGACCTAAGGTTGGAAACGTTATATCACCTGGGAGCATCAGCAGCATTTTCTTTTCCATTAAATAAAAGATCCCAGAAATGTTCCATATGCACAAAAAGCTTATTTCTCTCATTGTGTGCACAAATCAAATCTGTTTACATCCATTAGTGAGCATCTCCTTTGCCAAGATAATCCATCCACTTGACAGGTGGCATATGAAGCTGTAGTGGCATAATCATTACACAGGTGCACCTTGTGCTGGGTACAAAAGACCACTAAAATCTGCAGTTTCACAAGTTGGCAAGCATACAATTGGCATTCTGACTCTAGGAATGTCCACCAGAGCTATTGCCTGAGAATGTTATTGCCTTGAATGTTCATTTCTCCGTCATTTTAGAGAATTTGGTTGTTGAAATTGAGTTTATATTTTTGTTGAGTATAAATTAAGAAAACACATGGTCATTTCAGCAATTGAGATTGAAGTCACCAGAACACTTTATTAAAAGTTTCATAATGTCACAATGTCTAAACAGAAGAATGTCCACTATACACACACACAGGATCTCATATTCATAGCAGGAAAACATTTAAAACAAAACAGATTGATTTTCAAAAATGAATTGCTTATTTTTGGGCTAAAATTCTATTAATTGGAATAAGTACTTTATTGGTCTCCACAAATAAGTCCATATAAATAAATGTCACACTGCAAGACACACATATACACTAACCATCACAGATACACATTGATACTAGAAGCCAATAAGACAGAACCACAGAGACATTGCACTGCATCAGACCACAACAAACTCTGCCTGCTTCGATTAACCAATTGAGAGTCAAAATGCTTTATATTAGACTAGATAAATGTATAGCCTACCTATCTGAATCGTATACCCATCTGATGATTCAATTTCTAGAGAACATAGACTTATGAATAGAGCATTCAAGTGAGCAGGCAGAGAAAGGAGTTTGCTCCTTGGGTATAGTAGATGTATCAATGAAGCATGTAAACTGATGGCAGTGCAATGGGAGGGTGTCAGTGCTTCCTTAGTTTAAGGGATGGATGGGGGGGGGGGGGGGTCTAGCCAGCAAAACGGTAATTGGCATGGATCTCTGGCTTGATGTCACACACCATCTTCAGCAGATTGCCCAGCACCCCTTCGCGGTTCCGCTGGTAGCTAGTCTGGATGCTGCCCATCTTCCCCACCGTCTCTTTGTCCACCTCCACAGCAGAGTTACCATGAGAACCAAGAGCCTAATGGAGGAATGAGAGCGATTAAGACCACCTTACAAGACAAACCACTTCACAAACATACAGTGAGTATAAAGTAGGGCTGTGGCGGTCATGAAAGTCAACAGGTAACTCAGGCAAATGACTGGCAGTCTAATGTTCATTGACCATAAATTAACACACATTTAGCATCTCCAGGCGTCTATGTATACAAGCTGCTGGTGCGTTCATTTGGAACATATCCATTTAATATACACGATCACAAAAAAAAATGAGAATTTGAAACAGGTCTTATAGGCTACACTTAAAGAGTTAATTGGTCACTTTAGTTGTGATAGAACAATGTTTTAGAAATCAAAACATATGGGCTGCATGATGCTACTCAATAGTAATGATTTGGAAAAAGTTGCAAAAGGGCATGTGCTCGGATCCTTGCTCTTCCCACAGAGAATTGCATGGCTGCTATGCTTGTGTAGCAAGCAAGCCAGGAGATTTCTAATCAATGGAAAGTGAGAACGGAAATACCTGTCGAGACAGATATTATGTAATCGCACGGGACGACAAATAACTTGCAAGAAGTTTGTCTATTAGCGAAAGTTAATTGGTTGCTTTCCCTCTTCCTCCGGTGATCTGAACCTCCTGCGTCTTACACATTCAAACCTCTTCCCCTGCTCCTTAGTAGCTACAGCTGCTCGCTCTGTGCCTCCTCTCCCTTTCTCCGTAGCTCTGGTTAATAAAGTAGCAAAAACAATTTGCTTATCTGCTACTTCCCTCACTCTGATCGCTACCAACTACAGTTCCTTGACTAGGAAAGCATATGCCTCGTTTCTCCTTTGCCAATTCAAACCATCCCCCCAGTGACTCACCGCAGCCTCCTTGGTCTTAAACTCCTTCTCCCTCTGCATACGGTACTGCTCAATCTCTGCCTGGGCTTCCTCCTTGGCCTGCTTCAGCCGACGGTTCTTACCTGATCAAAACACAAACAAATCTGCACTTAGTCTTAGTAAGTCAAATGCATTGGAGCAGACACTGAATTCCCAGTCCCATGAAGTCTACCATAACTATGCAGTTGGTTGTGTGCTTCCTGGCAAAAGAGGAAGTGGGAAAACCTATTGTTAGGGAAATGAGACCTACGCTGTGGTCGAATACCCATACTACAAGTTAATTTTAGTATACTCTAAACAAACTGTATCCTTTCAGTTGAGCGTATTAGCCCTTCGCCTGTCTACCGGAAGTTGATGCTATGCAATATCTTGCTAGCATAACAAATTACTAGCTAGACATTTTACAACTTTGCGTGTGCCAGAGTGCGCTCTGGGTGTTTATAAATTCAGAGCATTGTCAGATTGGCCGTTTGCAAATTTAAGGTGTTTCATCTCGGAGCGCACACTGGACGCTCTGGCTGAGGAGTAGGGTTGATTTGAGCGTTCTGACCTTACAACAGCAGTCAAGCACCCAAGCTAACGTTGGCTAGCTACTTCCAGACACAAATGAGAGAACACCTCTGACTATTTTACTTGCTCTAGCAGAGCTGGTTAGGCTGTTATGTTATCCAGAGGGTTGGTGACTAACTGTGCTGCTGGCAACAATTTAATTACGCTTTTTTTTGCCGACACTGGCCATATTCAGCAGGTGTTGAGCGTTTGTAAATTCAGTTATTCTGCGCTCTGGTACAGTCAGACAAGACTGCTCTGACATCAGAGCAGATAGCCAGAGCGAATTTACAAAAGCACCCAAATGTCCATTGAGAACACTCAACTATACAACTTTGCTAAACTAAGAATGACACGAATAATCAAGTCAAACATTGGGTAGTTAGATCGCATATAGTTCATATACTGGCAAGTTTGTATTAGTAGCCAACTAATGTTAGGTAGCGAGCTAACCTACCGCCACATACTGCTGTAATGATATGCTATGTGGTTCGTACGGATAGCGTAGCTAACAAATTGTCAAATAAGGTAACTTATTTGAAAAGTCATTACATTGCTCAACATTTGCCATAATTAGTTAAAGCAATGAATTGGTATCCGCACTCGGACATCGGCTGCATATTTTCTGCCATTTTCTGAAGAATCTGAAAATGATGCGAAGCCATGCCCATTTTCTGAAGAATTGCATTAAGGACCCTAAAAGCACAGAAATAGTGTCCACTGCTTGTACACTTCGTATTTTGGCGAATGTAGTACAACATCCGGGAACTTTTGGCATCTTTTTCTTATTAACAACAAATCAATACAAAAAGTACATGGAAAACATAATATATAAAGAATATACTAAGGACATTTGGGCTAGGGGGTACAATATCACATTACACAAGGACCGTACACACATTTATAATTCAGAGTATTTTTCTTAAAATAGTTCAATTTCTTTTTGCAAGGTAATAACATGTGTTCTGTTGGTAAATGTATATTTGTGAACATGACATTTGGCCTAAGGAACAGTGAAGTTGTTCCAACTTATTTCTATCATAAGTAAAAAATCCAAGCGGCACATCTCTCCATAATAGTGTAAATCTTCATAAATATGTTCAATTATAAATCTACTGATGTCTAGCCACAGATTCCTTACATGAATACAATGTAAAAGAAAGATGCAACACTGTTTCTGGTTGGTCATTACACAAAGGTACAACTTGAATTCATGTTTTTTTTACTACTTCATATAGTGGTTGGCAGAATAGTATTTATGAATAACTTTAAAAATAATCTTCCTTAAATGTTGTTATTAAGTAGGTATGTGTGTGGCAATATCCAATTTCCCCACCCCCCCCAACAGATATTATCAATAAAACCTTTCCAATAAGGCATGACATAAGGTAGAAATACAACATCCTGCTGAAACGCGGCTTGTATAGCTCTGTTGATTGGACTAAAATAAAAACAAAATCTGATGAGTCAACAGGGTTAATTGTAGGTATGTTCTGAGGGTCAGGTCTTGACACGTTCCTGAACAATAAAGCAACACCTGAGGGAATGGCATCCAAATAAATTGCAAGATCTTTAGGATCTTGTAAAATGATAAGAATTCCTTATAATTAAGTAAAAGACACCAATATTCTAAAAACGAAGTATTTAAACAATATGTCCAGCGTATTCCATATAAACTCATTAAAAAAAAACGTCCTCACTGTCAACTGCGTTTATTTTCAGCAAACTTAACATGTGTAAATATTTGTATCAACATAACAAGATTCAATAACAGATGTGACTAACATAAATGGAATAATGTGTCCCTGAACAAAAGGGGGGGGGGTGTCAAAATCAAAAGTAACAGTCAGTATCTGGTGTGGCCACCAGCTGCATTAAGTACTGCAGTGCATCTCCTCCTCATGCACTGCACCAGATTTGCACCAAGGCACCTGCAAGTTCCGGAGATTTCTGTGGGGGGGGTGGGGGGAAATGGCCCTAGCCCTCACCCTCCAATCCAACAGGTCCCAGACGTGCTCAATGGGATTGAGATCCGGGCTCTTCGCTGGCCATGGCAGAACACTGACATTCCTGTCTTGCAGGAAATCACACACAGAACGAGCAGTATGGCTGGTGGCATTGTCATGCTGGAGGGTCATGTTAGGATGAGCCTGCAGGAAGGGTACCACATGAGGGAGGATGTCTTCCCTGTAACGCACAGCGTTGAGATTGCCTGCAATGACAACAAGCTCAGTCCGATGATGCTGACACACCGCCCCAGACCATGACGGACCCTCCACCTCCAAATCGATCCCGCTCCAGAGTACAGGCCTCGGTGTAACACTCATTCCTTCGACGATAAACGCAAATCTGACCATCAACCCTGGTGAGACAAAACCGCAACTAGTCAGTGAAGAGCACTTTTTGCTAGTCCTGTCTCGTCCAACGACGGTGGGTTTGTGCCCATAGGCAACGTTGTTGCCAGTGATGTATGGTGAGGACCTGCCTTACAAGCCCTCAGTCCAGCCTCTCTCAGCCTATTGCGGACAGTCTGAGCACTGATGGAGGGATTGTGTGTTCGTGGTGTAACTCAGGCAGTTGTTGTTGCCATCCTGTACCTGTCCCACAGGTGTGATGTTCAGATGTACCGATCGTGTGCAGGTGTTGTTACACGTGGTCTGCCACTGCGAGAACGATCAGTTGTCCGTCCTGTCTCCCTGTAGCGCTGTCTTACGCGTCTCACAGTACGGACATTGCAATTTATTGCCCTGGCCACATCTGCAGTCCTCATGCCTCCTTGCAGCATGCCTAATACCCTGACTACACCGCTTGCTGGCGCAAATTATGAATAGTGTTATTTGCAGAGTGACATTTCTCAAGTCTAAAGAAATAGGATGAATTCTGTTCTCCCTCCTCAATCCATTTTTTCCTAGATCTAATAAAAGGCTTCTTCTGCTTTTATATATATAAATACCAGTTTATTTTTTAACTCACATGTCCTCTTCCCGACAGGCTGGCTGGGGACCTCTGAGAAACGGGAAGTTAAGTGATCACCTTTTCCTTCTCAGCTCTTCTGGTCTTAGCAAGATTAGTACCACATTTTCTAAGGTATTTGGCCATTTCAAATGTAAAGAGCTCCCAGTTCTTGCAATAAGATCTCGCCACAAGCTCTTTCCCAAAAGTGTGAGAGCAGATCTTTAACCTCAAACTTAACTATGTCATTATTTAATAAGGAGCTATTTAGCTTCCAGTAGGATGCTCTACCAAGGGTAGTATCAGGGGTAAATATTTTGACGTCAATATAAAATGGCCCTATGGTCTGTGAGGGGAGTAGTACAAATATTTGTAGCAACACACTCACCATCAATCCATTTCGACAGAAGACAAATCTATTATGGACTGTATGGAACCTGTTGTTACTCCAAGTGAATGGTCTGTCGGCCGGAAACCTCTCTCCATATATCAGAAAGATCAAACTTTTCCATAAATAGTATTAAACCCAAATTCTGATTGGTTGGTCAACCTGGGGGCCATCTATCAGTTGAATTATCTACAGTAATATTAAAGTGCTCTCCTATCAATGATAACAAATTGGGAAATTTAGATAAACCAATGAAGTTTGTTTCTCTAAAGATTCAAGCAACTCATCATTCTCATGTTCGGTGTTGTACCCGTAGAAGTTGACAGTAATGAGCATAATGTCATGGTAACTGATCACAAGACAAATAGTGACCAAAGGGGTCACAGTCCAAGTGTAGAATATTACCAAAGGTCTTTTTCATTGTAATGACCCCAGCGGAGTGTTCAGAGCCACGAGAAAGCCAAATATCGTTGCCCCACTGTGACTTCCAGAAGTTGGCATCAGCCAAAATTGAGTGAGACTCTTATGGGGGGAAAAAAAATCTGTTCTAAGTTGTTTAGCAAATAAAAGGCCTTGCGCTTCACATTGTTTGTAAGGCCCTAGTATTAAAAGAAACTATAGACAAAGACAAAAAAGTATAAACTGCAGGATGAGTCAAAAACGTAAGAGCAGTGAATGTAAGCTTTAAGGATCCGAGATCTGCACCATTTTGGTCAATTTAATGTGAAAATAGCTTATACCATAAACTGAGCTAGTTTTTAATCCAGCTCTTAAAATTCAACTCAACAGAAAATTGTTCAAGACCGAACCAAGTGTTCTCCGCAGTAAGAGAGAATAAAAAGTCTTTAGTGTAATCACAGACAATTATGATAAATAAAAATGTACACCACCGTTCAAAAGTTTGGGGACATTTAGAAACATCTTTGTTTTTGAAAGAAAAGCAAATTTGTCCATTAAAATAACATCAAATTGATCAGAAATACAGTGTAGACGTTGTTAATGTTGTAAATGACTATTGTAGCTGGTAACAGCTGTTTTTTTTCTTTTTTTCATGCAATGTCTACACAGGCCCATTATCAGCAACCATCACTCCTGTGTTCCAATGGCACGTTGTGTTAGCTAATCTTAGTTTATCATTTTAAAAGGCTAATTGATCATTAGAAAACCCTTTTGCACAGCTGAAAACTGTTGTTCTGATTAAAGAAGCAATAAAACTGGCCTTCTTTAGACTAGTTGAGTAAATGGAGCATCAGCATTTGTGGGTTCAATTACAGGCTCAACATGGCCAGAAACAAAGAACTTTCTTCTGAAACTCATCAGTCTATTCTTGTTCTGAGAAATTATGGCTATTCCATGTGAGAAATTGCCAATTAACTGAAGATCTCGTACAACGCTGTGTACTACTCCCTTTACAGAACAGTGCAGACGGGCTCTAACCAGAATATAAAGAGTGGGAGCCCCCGGTGCATAACTGAGCAAGAGGACAAGTACATTAGTGTCTAGTTTGAGAAACAGACACCTTACAAGTCCTCAACTGGCAGCTTCATTACATAGTACCTGCAAAACACCAGTCTCAACGTCAACAGTGAAGAGGCGACTCCAGGATGCTGGCCTTCTGGGGACCCATGACAAATCTTTTCAGTCTCCTGAGGGGTTAAAGGTTTTGTCGTGCCCTCTTCACGACTGTCGTGGTTTGTTTGGACCATTATAGTTCTTTGGTGATGTGGACACCAAGGAACTTGAAACTCTCGACCCGCTCCAGTACAACCCTGTCGATGTTAATGGTTAACTTGCACATCTATCACTCCTGTGTTTAATTGCTAAATTGTAATTATTTCACCACTATGGCCTATTTATTGCCTTACCTCCCTAATCGTACCTCATTTGCACACAGTATATAGACTTTTCTATTGTGTTATTGACTGTATGTTTGTTCCATGTGTAACTCTGTGTTGTTTGTCGCACTGCTTTGCTTTATCTTGCCCAGGTCGCAGTTGTAAATGAGAACTTGTTCTCAACTGGCCTACCTGGTTAAATAAACGCAAAAAAAAAAAAATGGCACCTTTTCCTGTAGTCCATGATCTGGTGTACCAAAATGCAATGACGCTGTCGGTGTGATCAAAGCGTTAGGTCTGACAGGCCTCTTGCCGGGTTCTTGAGAGCTAGGCCTACGGTAAGTGTGAGATCAGATGATATCTACGAATCTTCACTAGATGTAGGCTAGGTGTGTTTTCCCCAAGATAATTTACTAAGGGGACAGTATAGGTTAGTTACCGTACACACCCATTGTTGTCGCTTAATTGCCACCACTATGGAACATTTCACATCTTACTAGCTCAGTTGTGTATGATATGGAACAGCCAGCCAATGCCAATTGTAAAAAAAAAACACAGCACCAGGCCCATTTGGTTGGCATCCATCATGTGCACGACATCCTTGAGTATAGACATTTACTAGAAATAACAGTAGCTAACAGTTACTGCAGGTGGCAATAATTTGCTAAAAAACAAACCAGAGACCTTAACAGTTAGCCAGTTTGTATATTTTGTTGTTGTTTTTTTAACCTGCTGGTAGCTAACTTAGCTATCAGATGTTGCTAGCTAGTTAGCTTGGATTGAAGCAAGGCTTTGTAGGCCTTTCCATCTCCACATTACCCAATCAATGAATTTATTCCTATCTAATCTGGGGTATATTCGAGTAGCTATCTATTGATAAAATGTTTGTTATGCCATTAGCTAGCTAACGTTACCTTCCAGCAAAATGTTAGCCAATCAAGCTAAAATCAGATAGTTAACTGCTATCTAGCTAGTTTAGCTTACCTAAACCGTTGAATATCAGATTTTAACTTACGTTTACGGGCTTCTGCTACCTTTTCTGCAGCTCGTTTTTCAGCTTGCAGTAGCTGCTGGATACCTTGGGACTGGCTAGCCATTATTCGGTTAGGAGAGAGAGGTCTAGATGGACAAGAAGATGGGGTTCCAGCTGCTGGTCTGTGTTTGCAGAGAAGGTCGGTGAATTTACTGCAGTCAGCTGACAACGCATCATACCTTTGTCATGCTCAAACCACGTGACTGGGAGTGCGGTCGATTTGCCTCCCGGCGTATCCGAGATGCACCCCGCAGCAGCCTGTGACTAAATCTAGCCTTGTCACTAAAACCAATACTATAACCATATACTGACAGTGGTTAAACCCTACCACATACATATGAACACTACATTTTCTTTCCTAAATTCCTTTCCATCCTTCCTTTCCTTACATAGCTTCCTTTCCTTTCAACGCCCCCTTTCCTTTCCTAGCTTCCTTTCCTCCTTTCCACATACCACATAATGAACTCTTTGACTTTACTAGATTCCTTTCCTCACTACCTTTCCTTTCCTAGCTCCCTTTCTTTTCCTTCTTTCTAGCTTCATTTCTTAACTTTCTTTCCTCTCTACTGGCTGTGGTTAATCCTAGGAAAGGGTGAAAAGAAAGGGCGCAAGGAAAGGAGGAAAAGGAGCAAGTAAAGGGAGCTAGGAAAGGAGATAAAAGATAGGGAAGGAGGCGCGAAAGGGAGGTAGGGAAGGAAAGGAAGATGGGGAAGGAGAGGAAATTGAGGTAGGGAAGGAAAGGAAGCTATGAAAGGAGGATAGGAAAGGGAGAGATGAAAGGAGTAAAATAAAGGCATCTATGAAAGGAGGAAATTAATCTAGGAAAGGAGAAAAGGAATCAAGGAAAGAAAAGGAAGAGGTCAGATGTATGTGGTAGGATGTATGTGGTCTTTACCATGGCCAGTAAAGAGGAACGTATAGGATGAAGGAAAGGAAGTTAGGGTAGGAGGAAAGGAAGCTAGGAAAGGAGGAAAAGAAATGGAGTGATGAAAGGAGTAAAGAAATCTCAGAAAGGGGCTGCAGCTGGAGACTGTTGACTTATCCCTTCAGTGGGTGCAGGTGCCATATTACATCAGTTTGGGGCAGAAAAATCTAGCCTGAGTATCAGTAGTAGCTTCCCCCACTCATAACACACATTGTTCCAACAATGTTTCCCTTGACTTTCTTTAGCATAAAATGTTTGTTTAATAAATAGGGTTTCTTCACACATTGTGTACATTCATTCAGCATGCATTCGAATAGGCTACAAACAACCATTTCTGAAATAGAGTACACAGTAATCTAAACTGTCAACAGAATGCAGTTTATACTGTAACAAACACATTATGGACATTGTATGCACAGCCAAAGACTGAAAGAATGACTAATATTGTAAAATTATATGAAACAGCCTCACCTGGAGGATGCATAACTTATTGCAGCCTGAATAAACAGTAGGCAATAAAAAATAAAGAGAGTTGCACACTATTTATAAGTTCCCAGAAATGTATTGGGTATACCACCAATGTTTCGGCATCACATTTTCTTCAGGGAGGGTGAAGAACTCTAAGCCTGAAGCAGGCAATGTGATGCTGAAATGTTGGTGGTTCACCCAATACATTTCTGGGAGCATAGTGTGTGACTCTTTTTTATTATCATAGCCTTTATCATTACAAGCCTGAAAAAACAGGTGCTCAAGCCCGGAAACGAAGGGATCTATTCCCATTGGTAGAGACTGTATTAACTTAATTATTTCATAATTGACTATTTCAATTTCTTTGATTAATAACAATAATTTTAGCTGTGTAATGGAACTAATGGAATAGTCCCAAAAGTGCAAACTCCAATGTATATCAAGCACACCTAAAATACTTTTAAGTATAGACATATTATCTGACCTACAGTGCCTTCGTAAAGTATTTAGACCCCTTGACTTTTTCCACATTTTGTTAGGTTACAGCCTTATTCTAATATTGATTAAATTGTCAATATTCTACAATCTACACACAATACCCCATAATGACAAAGCAAAACCAGGTTTAGAATTGTTTGCTAATTTATATTAAAAAAAAACAGAAATATAACATTTACATAAGTATTCAGACCCTTTACTCAGTACTTTGTTGAAGGACCTTTGGCAGCAATTACAGCCTCGAGTGTTCTTAGGTATGATGCTACAAGCTTAGCACACCTGTATTTGGGGAGTTTCTCCCCTTCTTCTCTGCAGATCCCCTCAAGCTCTGGGGAGCGTTACTACACAGCTATTTTCAGGTCTCTCCAGAGATGTTCGATCGGGTTCAAATCCGGGCTCTGGCTAGGCCACTCAAGGACATTCAGCGACTTGTCCCGAAGCTACTCCTGCATTGTCTTGGCTGTGCGCTTAGGATCATTGTCCTGTTGGAAGGTGAGCGTTCTGGAGCAGGTTTTCATCAAGGATCTCTCTGCACTTTGCTCTGTTCATCTTTGCCTCGTTCCTGACTAGTCTCCTAGTCCCTGCTGCTGAAAAACATCCCCACAGCATGATGGTGCCACCACCATGCTTCACTGTAGGGATGGTTCCAGGTTTCCTCCAGACGTAACGGTTGGCATTCAGGCCAAAGTGTTGAATCTTGGTTTCATCAGACTAGAAAATCTTGTTTCTCATGGTCTGAGTCTTTAGGTGCCTTTTGGAAAACTCCAAGCGGACTGTCATGTGCCTTTTACTGATGAGTGGCTTCGTTCTGACCACTCTATCATAAAGGCCTAATTGTTGGAGTGCTGCAGAGATGGTTGTCCTTCTGGAAGGTTCTCCCATCTTCACAGAAGAACTCTAGAGCTCTGTCAGAGTGACCATCAGGTTCTTGGTTACCTCCCTGACAGTTTGGCCGGGCGGCCAGCTATAGGAAGAGTCTTGGGGGTTCCAAACTTCTTCAATTTAAGAATGATGGCGGCCATTGTGTTCTTGGGGACCATCAATGCTGTAGAAATATTTTGGTACCCTTCCCCAGATCTGTGCCTCGACACAATCCTGTCTCGGAGCTCATCGGACAATTCCTTTAGTCATGGCTTGGTTTTTGCTCTGACATGCACTGTCAACTGTGGAATCTTATATAGACAGGTGTGTGCCTTTCCAAATAATGTCCAATCAATTGAATTTACCAAAGGTGGACTCCAACCAAGTTGTAGAAACAGCTCAAGGATGATCAATGGAAACAGGATGCACCTTCACCATACTTATGTGAATACGAGATTTCTGTTTTAAAAATGTTATACATTTTCAAACATTTCTAAAAACCTGTTTTTGCTTTGTCATAGTGTATTATGTGTAGATTGATGAGGAAAACAATTCATTTTAGAATGTAACATAAAATGTGGAAAAACTCAAGGGGTCTGAATACTTTCCGAATGCACTGTACATGGGCAGAGAATCACGGGACAGTCATCTTTCCACGGAAATATACTTCCTAAATAGGCCTATTAGGCTATAGTTTACTACATTGCCTAGAAATAGGCCTAAATATTGCTCACCCATATTTCTCAGTCTGGAAATCTTCCCACTCCTAAAAGGTAGGTC
This sequence comes from Salvelinus sp. IW2-2015, assembly GCF_002910315.2. NCBI lineage: Eukaryota > Metazoa > Chordata > Actinopteri > Salmoniformes > Salmonidae > Salvelinus > Salvelinus sp. IW2-2015. The sequence goes on along the minus strand of NC_036844.1, from coordinate 12,119,190 downwards.
ATAAAAATAGCTAAAGAGAAAGTGCAAGTCTCTCCAACTCTGCTCTCTTCAAACTACATCTAGCATATTGAATGATATTGCCCAGTAATACAATGTAAGGGCCATGTGAGAATCTCTGGTAATCAAACCTATTTAAGTTATTTTTGCACATTTGATATTGCTTATAGGGCACAAAATTGCTGGGACCATGGCTGGCAAGTGAGCTGTGTCAAATATGCCTAAAATAACATTGCTGGACAACAGTTGGGACCAGTACTTGCAGAAGCGAGTGGGAGTTGGACAGAAAGCTAGCGGGTGCGGGCAGGATGAAGAAATCTTCCTGCACAGACTTTTACTGTGCACCATGACAGTGAAGCCTGTAATGTTAGAGCCGTTTATTACTGTGTCACTGTGAAAAGTAGGGAATTAGCTGGGGAAACTGACAGATCAGTAACGTTACATTGGCATACTGAGTAATACAACTCATATTGCACTGAAAAAACATCAGAATATGAAATCTTCAATCGTTTGGCTGATGGTTTCATCGTTTGATTCAGGTCTAGTTTGATTGAGGCAAAAATAATAGCAAATGTAAGCCAACTTTTGGCCAGCTCCTTCTCTAACAGTACATCAACTGGCGAAAGCTTGCCAAGTTAATTTAATTCTGAAACATGAAAAAAAAAGCTACAAAACGTCCATACAAACAACGGCTGTTAGACAGCAATAATCACCATCTGACAGATAACTAGAGGCTAGAGCTGCCCTGGCTGTGGTTGCTTCTCACTAGCATAGCTTATACATTCACCTCAGTCAAGAGGGGATGAAACATTAGCTAAAGTTACATGTCAGTTACAATAGTAGCTCAGCACTGCAAACACTAGTTCAGTTTTTTTTCTTCTGTTAAGTTAAACAGCAGTTACCTTGCCAGCTACATCAGTCAACTACAGAGTAGCCCGTTTCTGTTCTTTTTACATCTCGTGAAAAAGTACAGCGCATACACTGAATGCTCAACTCTCCCGTTCTGGTCCAGCCAGCCTTCCAGAAGCTTTGCCTTCAGGTGTCCGCGTGGTCCTAAATCCAGTCGGATAACACTCCGAACAGTCTACCCGACCGCTCGGTGGCGTCCTCATGGTCCTAAAGTACACCGTTGCCTTGTTTTGGATCACAAGATGGTAAGTTGGTGGTTAAAGATATCCCTCTAGTAGTGTGGGGGCTGTGCTTTGGCAAAGTGGGTGGGGTTATATCCTTCCTGTTTGGCCCTGTCCGGGGGTATCATCGGATGGGGCCACAGTGTCTCCTGACCCCTCCTGTCTCAGCCTCCAGTATTTATGCTGCAGTAGTTTATGTGTCGGGGGGCTAGGGTCAGTTTGTTATATCTGGAGTACTTCTCCTGTCTTATCCGGTGTCCTGTGTGAATTTAAGTATGCTCTCTCTAATTCTCTCTTTCTCTCTCTCGGAGGACCTGAGCCCTAGGACCATGCCTCAGGACTACCTGGCATGATGACTCCTTGCTGTCCCCAGTCCACCTGGTCGTGCTGCTGCTCCAGTTTCAACTGTTCTGCCTGCGACTATGGAACCCTGACCTGTTCACCGGACGTCCTACCTGTCCCAGACCTGCTGTTTTCAACTCTCTAGAGACCGCAGGAGCGGTAGAGTAACTTTTAATGATCGGCTATGAAAAGCCAACTGACATTTACTCCTGAGGTGCTGACTTGCTGCACCCTCGACAACTACTGTGATTATTATTTGACCATGCTGGTCATTTGAACATCTTGGCCATGTTCTGTTATAATCTCCATCCGGCACAGCCAGAAGAGGACTGGCCACCCATCATAGCCTGGTTCCTCTCTAGGTTTCTTCCTAGGTTTTGGCCTTTCTAGGGAGTTTTTCCTAGCCACCGTGCTTCTACACCTGCATTGCTTGCCGTTTTGGGTTTTAGGCTGGGTTTCTGTACAGCACTTTGAGATATCAGCTGATGTAAGAAGGGCTATATAAATACATTTGATTTGATCACATTCCAATGATAGAACTGGGAAGGAACAAAAATGCAATTTCAGAATGTGGGAGGGGGAACATGTCCCCAGTGAGTTGCCACCCTGGCGGTAAAAACCGTGAGCTCACACACACACACGTCACCTGATGTGTGTTTACTACCACCATTTGTCTGTAGTGTAATTGCCTGAATATTACCAGACTATAAGATACACCCAAATTGGCTCCAACAATAGACATTTACTTTATTGAAAAATGACAAGGTTTCATGTTTGTAATTTATTTTTTTTACAAAGTAAAGTAGCTCGCTAGTGGCCTTCAATCGATTGTTGTGACGCTTGGTCTTATGGCTTGTGTTGGAATCCACGTCACTGTCAACTGGTTTTCTACTCAAATGTATTTTGTCACAAACACAAACAATGCAATATGTTTCCAATCAAAACCTTGACTGATTGGCTTTCTGTAGAATTAGTGAAATCCTGAGTTTTTAGAACCTGAGAGAAGAGGGGAAACAATGATTCAAAGCACACCAAACTGGAGAAATGGCAAACATTTCTTTCTAAACAGGACTAAATAAGTGCCACAATTTCACAGTACAGTTAAGTCAATCCCAACAGCTTTAGTGTGAACACTTTTATTTACATGATTTTCCAAACATTTTACATTCAGTGCAAATGTAACTTCATTCGTAGGAGAGGGACAACTTATTGGGACAGTTTGCGAGACCCACATTATGCTGATTCCAGGACTAAAGTGTATGTAGAACATGCTTTTAGTCCAGAAGTCAGCTCAATCTGAGTCTGGGAAACCAGCCTTTAAAATGTATTTCTAACCAGGTATTTCTCCACGTGGCTTTATACATTAGTCTAGAAATAATTTATTGGACTTCTTCACAAAGGGGTGAACATAAAGGTAAAATCACTTGACCAAATCAAGGATCAGTTGGAATGAAAGCCAGCATACAGGCCACACCATCATCCTCTAAGGATTTGAACCAATCTCTCCATTGGACAGAAAAGTTGACTGGCATATAGTGGCATATAGCTCCTCCAATGACCTGGCCTTTCGGTGAACATCAGTTTCTGCTGATTGCAATATCACAATGTTTGAATTAAAAGGGGGTATGAAATGAATTAGACATCGTATTAACCCCTTAGTTTCATATAAATAGGTAGTCTATCTGAAATTAAAGACAAGTCTTCACTATGTGGAGACCATCATTGTTTTCACTGAAGTACCCAGCAGGCGACAAAGCTTCAGTCTGCTGTAAAATGTAGAAACTGTCTAAACAGAGGGCAGAGTGTCTGGGGGTTTTCGCTCCTCCCTTGATTCATTAAGGTCACTAATTAGTAAAGAACTCCTCACCTGGTCCTCTAGGTCTTATTTGAAAGGAAAAAACAAAAACCTGCAGACACTAGGCCCTCCATGGAATGAGTTTGCCACCCATGCCTTGCTTAAAAGGACCTCCTTACTTCCTCCCTTCCTACTAATAACTGCCCTGACATCATCCTGATTGGATAAGTAAGGGTCAAGTTTCAGGTTTCCACTCAGTCATATCAGGGATGGCAGGAGAGAAAGGGACGATAATCAGGTATTGGAACTAGGCCCTTGGCACGTCTCTAGTGATTTCATATGGGTGTACTGTCTATCAGCACCCTCTCCCCTACCCAAAACGTATTGTATTATCTAACCCAGTCTAAGGCATAGAGTCAATTCAGTCACAAAAAGCATTTGCAAACATTTTTACAGCTGGCTGTGAAGCAGAAATGGTTGACATTATATACAGTTATAATCCAGATATCTAAAATCCCAAATCAAAATTGTGTTATAGTATAACATTGAAACACAAGTACAACCCCAAAAAAGAAATGTGAAGATTTAATACATTTTAAAATAAAATAACTTTTAGCCTCGTCCCTCCATCAGCACCAGCAAAGTAGTGTTTTCACCAGAGAGACAGAACAAAAAAGTCTTATGTCATAGGGGTCATAGTTCAATGACAGCCCTCTGGAATTTTGTCGTTTTTTGTTTCTTACAAACAAGACGATCATTCTGGAAAAAAGGCGATCCGATTTTGTTGCACTAAGAAAATTAGCAGCGTGAGAATAATCGGTAACACCACTGATTATTATAAAAAGCTAAATCAACAGAACAAACTCCATCTCTTAAAAAAGGACTACAAAAGCAGGACTAAAATAGAGTAATGTTTTGTCTTCCAGTCTTAAACTGCTTTCTTATACATTTCTTATAACACATACGTACATTTATACATTATATTAATATATCTCTGCCAGAAAAGGGAACACAATTGACATTTTCTTATAGGTCTTTCTGCATTAGCTAATGAAACTAGCATGGGAGCTAGCATAAGAACTAGCATGAGAATTAGCAAAGGACGTAGCATAAACCTGGCATAGGAAACTAGCATGAGGAGCGAGCTAGTATAAAGAACTAGCTTGAGGTATAGAATGGGATACGAGCATTGAAGATAGCATGAGGCCTTAGATTGAAGCTAGCTGAAGACCTAGCAAGAGAGCTCGCATGGAAGCTAGTCTGAAAAGGCCTAGCTGTACCCTAGCACTTAGCATGATGGCTAGCTAGAGTTGGGTTGAAATGGTACACAATGTTCGGAACAGTCTGTTGGGTGGACAGGGGTGCTGTGAGTCCTGTGGGACTCAGAAGAGGATAGGTTTCCCGGCTGTCTTCTCCTGGACATAGCCGGTGAAGCGTTTGAGGAACTTGGGGTACTCCCTCTTGGCCACAGCCCTCAGAACTGAGGCAGGAGCCCAGCCTCCCGGGTTCACTGTGACAGGCAGGAAGAGGAAATGCACGTTACACAGGATATCACAGAGAACAGTTTAATTCACAACACCTTCATATTTAATTAGGGCTGTCAAACGATAAAGAATCGAGTTAATCACATGGTTTTCTGTGGTTAACTACTTGCCGCAGTACAAATATCTCCTATAGTCACCCTTGGTGGAGTGGGTGCGTACACCGCTAGGTAACCCTTGCTGCTATATACTAGAGAGATAGCCTCCACAATCCAGTGGGACGCTGCTTAGGGAGCGCCATGCTGCGAGTTGGATTAGTAAAACAGGTCACATAACCAGATATCCTGGGTCCGTTCAATCTACGTGCCTAAAGCTCACAACGGACACAGGCTATGTAACCTCTGTTGTTCTTGAGAAGCAAACGGTGGAGGTGAAAAAATTATAGCTCAAAAGCTAAGGACCTGTAGGACATATCCATGACTTGCCAAACCTGCCCATTTGGACGCAACATCCCCTTAGAGTCGCCCCGGGCGAACTTGAGTACCTGACAATGCGGAGGTCTCCAAAACGTTTAGTCGAGGCCAAAGCCATGAGCAGAGAGGTTTTGCAGGAGAGGATCGTCAGATCCACCGACTCCAGAGGCTCAAAAGGGACCGCACACAGTGCCTCCAAAACCAGTGCCAAGTCCCATGTAGGTTTAGAGATCGGGTTGAGACGACGTACACCTTTCAGGAACCGCACTACCAGGACTGAGATAGCAGCCATGTACACTTAACGTGGAGAATGCCCGTCCCTGCTCGAAAAGCTCCTGTAGGAACATAAGGATGAACCTCAGAGCACTGAAATGGAAGTCCTTTATCTTGGCACCAGAGCTCAAAACGCTTGTCACTTGTACATATACAGCCCTCTCGTGGAGGCCGACCTTGCAGACTGAATGGTAGCAATAACATTCGGAGGTAAACCTCTAGCTATCAGATTGGCACTCAGGGGCCAGGCCCGTAGGAACCAAATCTCCGGCCTCGCTTGCCAAACCTGCTTTTGCTCCTGGCACAACGATCTTCACCTAAAAGGTGAATGATCTCAGCGAACCAAGGCTGCCTGGGTTACGGGGAGCCACAAGTGAGTGTAGCTCAAAACCCAGAAACAGGATGTGCTGAGATGGAGTCAGACAGCTCTTTTTCTGGTTTCTTATGAAGCCTAGAGACTGAATACAGATGCGTATAACACCGTATGCCCCCTCGACTCTGCCACCACCAACCAATCAGCTGTAATAGCCGGCGGCTCGTGAGCTTTCTGAGTTTGTAGACTGAGGTGCTTGCTGAGGGCACGTAGGTCTAGAATGGGACGCAAAGTCCCTTCCCTTATCAGAACCAGGAAATACCGTCTGTACCAGCCGTCCTGGATCTTCGAGAAACCATTTGGTTTGCTTGCTTCTGGAGACGGGAGGACATTTCCTACCACAAAACGGGTGCCGAGGCCTCAGGAACAGCCGACGTGGTGACGCTGCAGAAGCGTGGGGGATCCACAACAAATTGTAGCCTGTACCCGGACGTCACTGTTCAGATGATCCAGGGCGACACTGCGCATGCGTGCCATTGGTCGGAGCAGACAGCGAGCCTCCCGTGAAGTGCCATCGGAAAGGGTGTGACACCACCTTGTGGACTAGGAGAGATTGCTTATTCTTCCATTTCCACCACTCTTGCGAAAAGTGTGTCTGAACGTGGATAAGGAACACTTTTCATCAAACTCACATGCGAGAGAGAACACTTTTGTCACGTGACCGCTATGGAACTTGGGGTTGAAAAGAAGTTTATGTACCAAGGTTTGCCTAAAGCTCGGCCCAGTCTGGGTACAAGGGCTCCGGCGATCAGTGACGTACCCCGATTACCGCCTAAACTAGTAAGATGCGTTCCGGTAAAAATAAAAAATAGACCCAGTGAAAAAAACAGAGGTTACCCTACTGACCAGTCATAGGTACTGGCGACCTAGCTTGGAATGGTAACATATAGGGGTGATTCATAATCAAATCTAATTCCCAGGAATGAAAAGCGCTAAACTGGAGAAAGACTGCTCATTTCAGGGTTCATATGAACCACCTAAACCGTGTGGGACAATAGCATCGTCGTGTCCAACCCTGCTCGTTCCCTCAACTCCGCTACCAACCACCACTTGCCTACAGGGCCCATAACCTGCATCCCCTGGACACCTCATACGGACTGGAGAGCTACAGGCAGGAATCCACAATAAATCCCAGTGATGAGCCACCCATGGAGTAGGATGCCTCCTTGTGGACAGAGAGCAAAATTGCCCAATTTATTACTTCCACGCTGGGGAGATTGATGAACACTGTGAACACCATGGAATGCGGGGTGCCAGAGGGTAATTAAACATGGACAAACTTCCAAAACACGTTGTGCTTCCGTGAGACTGTGTAGCCTGCATGAAGCCCGGCTGACTCAGTGCCCCGTTTGCTGTAATAAAAAGTGTGTGGGGGGGGGGGGGGGGGGCCGGTGCCTACAAGTTTGTTTTTTGTGTAGCGGTGCAGCTGCTCGGGGGGCTACGCGCAAAAGCCTGCTCTCTCTAATCCCCCCAACTCCAGGACCTTAAAATAGGAATGGGGTTGCCATAGCGCTGGGGGAACGCTAATAAGCTTCATTCACCGGAGGTTGTGCATGCTAGCGGACGTTAGCCAGGAGGCTCTTTGGTCTAAGCTGGCTAGCCTCTGACCGCAGCACGGCCCATTTATAATAACCAAGAGACTTAACGCTACATATACTAAACAAGAGAGCTACCCCAAGCAACGCCACCGCGGGGAGGCAGGAATAGCTAGTAGTAGCTAGCTTGCCTCGGCGCTTGTTGGCTTGCCTAACATTCACTAACCCTATAACATTAACCCGGACCCTAACCTTAGTATTCCGAAAAGGAAGTCACTCAAATCCTAATTTAAGAATACATAGTTACTGGCAATGTACTACATGGCTATTGTAATACTGCTTATTTTGTCCGTTCCAGCATGGCCATCTCTAGTGGCTATTTGAGCGGTTAAAGAGGTGAGCTCACCATTGGCGACGTAGGTGATTTTACAGGTAAGGTTGTCTCTGCTGATCTCTCTGTCGCCCTCTGGTGGGCTAACCAGGGTCTGGCATATCATGGCAATGTTGATTTTGGCACGAACACACCTGGTGGTGGGCTGCAGGGCGACAATGACATGGAGGAAGATCAATTACAAGCATAGGAGATTCTTACCAAGTTGAATATTTTAATTAACCATCATTTTTTTAATCATTATTTGGGTTGTCTCATTGAGACAAAAATATTTATTGCCAGAGAGACCTGGCCAAAGACAGACCTGAATAAGAGTTTAAGTAATCAATACAACATCCAAAAATCTTTGAGCTCATAAGTGGTAGGATGGGTCAATTGACCTGGGCGTTGTCGTGGTCCACAGAGAAGTTGCAGACCAGCCAGGTGTCTGGGTCGTTCTCGTTGTTAGCCAGGATCTTCCTCATAGCAGACAAGTACAGTACGTCTCTCTGGGATGCTGGCCACACCCTCTGCAATACAGTTCACATGTATGTTTTACATCACAAGTCTTCAGTTTTTGGCTTTGTCTACTTCCTTTAAAAACCCAATCTTTTCTCAGAGCCCATAGATTGTGTGTGTTTTACATGTTCCCTCTTACCTTGTGTGTCTGATAGACGATTACAGCGTTGTCCGATAACATCTCCACAACGTTGAAGTTCTCAATGGTGGCTGAATGAATGAGACGAACAGAGAAACAGATTAGAACATGTCCATTAAAAATAAGGAACATAGCAAGAAATGACAGAATTTAAAATACTGCTCCACTATATTACATTGTTCAGATGAGACTTACTCTCCCAGTCGTTGCGTACGTTCGTGTCCCAGAAGTAGTGACACAACTCATGTCCCGTGACTCCCTTCACAGAATGGGTGGCCTTCAGGGGGTCCAGGACAATACCATTCTCCTCTACCTCCCTCCTGTACACCTACACAAAACAGAGAGGGGTACTGTGGTTACTACTTTACTTCAACTATGGGATTGAAGACAGAATGGCTTAGTTGAAGTGCTGTCAACACAAAGGTTCTTTCTTTCACATAAGCACATGCATAAATCAAAATCACTCCTCTCTCTCTCTTCTTTCCTCCCTCCCCCTACCTTCATCTCCCCCTCCTCCACCACCAGCTGCCAGTTGGCATCCCCGCCCATATCCTGCAGCGAGTAGGTCATGTGATTCTGCACCATCTCCTCCACCTATTAAAAACAACCAGGAAGAGGAACATGATGGACAGATGGGGTTAAATGTCAGATGGAAATAACAGCTCACCGACAAACACAAACATGTTAAAGGAAAGACAAACCACCAACTGTACTGTGGTGAGGTAACAGCTATGACATGCAAACTGCAAAGGCCAGTCAATCTCTGTACTAGCAGACGAAGACAAAAGCATGCTAGCTAAATATAGTGTAGTGACTCAGGGTGGCAACCAATAATATAATGCAGGGGTGGGCAATTCCAGTCCTCGAGGGCCTGATTGGTGTCACTGATTTGGGGGGGGGGGTCAGTAAGTCAGCCAGTAGTGAAGGGGGCGCTATTGCGCCGCCACGAAGCGCAGTGGAGGGGGCAGTGACTATGGGGGCTACAGGGAGGATGAGAAGAGGGGGATGAGGAAGGAAAACAAAAGAACACGACCAAACATAAGAGGGCGAGGTAATGGGAAGAGTGAGATAAGGAAGGAGAAAAAGATGAGGGGGAAAGGAAGAGTGAGAGAGAGCATAGCGTGATGGTGACTGTTAAAGTGACGTGTTCATGGACTAAATGAGGCGAATTACCTTGTCAGCGAATCTGTGTGATCCTATGGTGGAGTAGACATCTCCCGGGGGAACTGGACTGGATCTCTGTATCCTCGACTTCTCGGTGTGAGACTAGAGACACACACGGCCAGGATGAAACACTCAATGTAATACGAAGATTGATCATCATCATCATAGAATTGGATTTCATCTCTATCAATAGAGGCGGTGGGGTTTTGCCCTGGCTCCTGTACCTGTTCCTCCATCTTGTCTTGTCTGTCAAGAGCTGCTTCAACGGCATCGAAAAACTCATCCTCATTGATCAGGCTGTTAGGCCCCTCCTGGAGGAAGAGGAGAGGGAGGAGGAATAGAAGGATAAGAAGAGGGAAGAGCAACACGGCGCTCATTACCTACTGAGAACGGGAATGACAGGTGTCTTTTCCCCCACCGACCCAGTCGTCTCACCTCGTAATCAGGACCTCCAAAGTGAGACTTCTTCTTGAGCTCAGAGAGGGCGGAATGGTAGCCCTCCTCTATCCTCCTCCTCTTCTCCGTCTCCTTGTCCAGTCTCTTCTGCCAGCTGTCCTCTCTCTTCACCATCAGGTCGATGCAGTGGGACAGGGTGGACAAAATCCCAGCTGTGGTGGCCTTGAACGTGATCGCCTCGCCCTTAAAGTCTATTCCATTGATGCCCTTAGGGCTCAGAGATCGGAACACTGGACAGAGAAGAATGTGCGTGTAAAAACACGTTTTAACATAGCTAGGTGTTTTGAAACATTTATTTCAGGACACTAATCGTTTTTCATGTTTACTACATACATGGACTACAAATAGTTTTTCATTTTCAACAATAGTTTTCAAAAGCACAAATAGCCTCAAAAAAGGTTGAACCTGCAAGCTATGTAACATTTCTATAGAAGTGATTCTGCTGTACTCACGCTTCTCCTTGCTGCCGTTGTTATTGTGGATGAACTCTCCGTCTGACCGAGTGTTGGGGAAATCATCCTCATCATCCTCAACAACTAGAGAGAAGGAGGGAGAGAGAAAAAGAGGGAACGAGAGCGGGAAAGAGAGAGAGATCAGCAATCGTCAAACAGTAGTACACCAGTCCCTACAAAGAGTCATCAATAGAGCCCGAGTAGTGCCAAGAGTCGCCTATGCAGCCACCCAGCACGGCACGCTAACAGAACTCTACTGTCCTCAGAACAACAACAATGGCCTGGCCTCTTATTCAGGAGTAAGGGATGGACGGACTGAGGGAGGGGGCATGAGATGAGGGAACGAGGAAGGGATTTGATGGGTAACAAAGGAACGGTTTGATTGTTCGTGGTCATCCAGAGCCGTCGTTCGGCACGGTGACAAAGCGCAAACTCCACCATGAGCAAATGTTCTGGGTGCAGACAGAGAGAGGGGGGGAGAGGTTGAGAGAAGGGGAGAGAGAGAGGAGGAAGAGAATGAGAGGGAGGGTGAAATGACGGAACACATTCCGTTGAAGATTCTGCAAATGTTTCCCCAAAGCGCTGAATATTTTCACGATCCACACACATGCTTAGCATTTCTGCTGGGAACACCAAATAATGTTTAGAGGCATTCTTGTGGCGCTTTGCCATTGTTTTTTGAGGTAGCTGTTGCGGTGTTTTCTGTTCATTTGCAAGTTAAGCAATAAGTAGGAAGGAACGTATTGGTTTTGCTGTCACAGAGTGCATGTGGAAGTATCTTCCTCCACGGTTACACAAAGGATCGTAGACCTGTGGCTGTCCAGCACTTAAGAATTTATTGTCTGACATAAGCATCTGATTGACAGATTAATTCATCGTCTTACCTTTGTCTCTCTGCAGCTCGTCCTTGGAGACAGCGTCGGAGCATCCGTCAAAGTACTTCTGCAGCGTGTCCACCTGTCTGCACAGGATGTCTCTGAACGTCTCCATCTCCGCCAGCTTCTCTCTCAGGCTGTGACCCTTTCGGACCCAAACAGAGGAGCGGCACGGTCAGCAAACACTGTGGGTGTGTGTGTGTGTGTGTGTGTGTGTGTGTGTGTATGTGTATGTGTTAGGTCAAGTCTCACCTTGAAGGAGGATGTGGATGTGGCAGAGTAGCCGCTGGTAGCAGACGTGAGAGACAGCATGGAACCATGTCTCCTCAGACTGGGTTCTGACCCATACCCAGACTCTGCCTAGACACAGGGAGGGAAGAGAGTGACGTTAACAGATAAGTATATATCCACATCGTTATCAACTTAACACATTAGCCAAACATGAAGTGTCCTAAGCGTTTCGTCAGCAGCCGCAAGGGGAGGTGACATACAAATCAGCATATCACGCCACTATATCTACCACCACATGTAACACATCTAAACTCACCGTCACACAGTCAGACAGACCCACGGTATATTCAGTCAAACACTCCCGACAGTAAACTTCCTGATCCCCAACCACCTTCACTGCTACTTGTCACACCGGGACAGAGTATGAGGTGAACGTTAAACACTCTCCGTCCCCATTTCTTTTCTCCGTGTGTCCCATCCCTCCCTCTATCCTTCCCTCCCAATCACTACCTGTGTTTATGACAAGTCATGAATCAATCAAATGTAACTTCCTCTGTGATATCAGAGATGATCTGATGGATCAGATGATCCATCTGATGATTTACCACTCCAGTGTTAATCTGCTAAATTGTAATTATCTGATTTATTGCCTACCTCCTCATGCCTTTTGCACACATTGTATATAGATTCTCTTTTTTTTCTTTTTTTCTACCATGTTATTGACTTGTTTATTGTTTACTCCATGTGTAACTCTGTGTTGTTGTCTGTTCACACTGCTATGCTTTATCTTGGCCAGGTCGCAGTTGCAAATGAGAACTTGTTCTCAACTAGCCTACCTGGTTAAATAAAGGTAAAATAAAAATAAATAAAATAAAAATATGGTAGCAGACACATTTTCCCATGACTCTTTCCTCTGTGTACATGTTATTCACGTGTCTTTTCATATGTCCACGGTTCTACGGGTGTGGTAAACAAGGTTTAGCTAATACATCTTGTATGAGAGGATGTGTTATAACGTCGCTATATTTTACTTAAAAACAACGTCTTAAGTTAAATGAGAATCACATCCTCTCTCACCATTACACAACCACCCCTGTGTTTCAGGAGTGTGTGCAACAACATCACCCTAACAACACAGAGTTCTCTCTATGACCCTGACACAGCGGGACCGTGGCAACAGTGACCACGGCAACCATGGAACACTGTCACAGAATGGAGTATTGGGTGACATCCTCTAACAGAGGATAGAAGCTCTCTGGTCTCTGCAGCTCTGATTTCTTACCTAACCCCGATACTTAAAATAGAGAGAGCGAGCGAGGTGGGAAAAGAGGGAAGATCTGTCTGGAGAGGACATAGTGATTCACCCTGTGTGAATTAGCACTCAGAAAAGAGTACAGACACTGTGTGGGGCCATAACACAGGGTTAAGGGTTCAAGTGGAACCGAGCGTGTAGCCTAGTTAAGTATTTCCAACGAAGATGAAGACAGCATGTGCTTCCATTCCTCACCACCAGGTGGCAGACTGTTCCCATGGCTACTGCCTGGCCCTGCATCACCCACCCAGAGCTTACTATCGGTCAATGACCAGGAGTAACCATTTTCCTGCCTCCACCAGGGCTTTCAATACTACTGTCGCCCTCTCAGCTGTACCTATTACAACAATGACCGTTCAATACAGCCGCTATCTGCCAAATCAAAGAGCTGCTATTGAATATAATGCAGTTTCTTATCTGGTTGGTTGATAAAGACAATCGCCCACAGGATCAAAGAAGCGGTGTGTTTGTAATCAGTCTATACAAACACATTCAACAGAAATTGTATTTTCATTTTTTAAAATTTAACTAGACAAGTCAGTTCTTATTTTACAATGACCGCCAAACCCTCCCCTAACCCGGACGACGCTGGGCCAATGGTGCGCCGCCCTATGGGACTCCCGGTTGTGATACAGCCCGGGATCGAACCCGGGTCTATAGTGATGCCTCTAGACCGCTGCGCCACTCAAGAACCAAGAAAGATGGGGAAGGGAGAGGGAGAAAGAGTAAATATGCAATGCCCCGAGTCTGAATATAACTTAAACACACACATAGCTAAAGTACTTAAACATCTGTGTCGGTGTGTGTGTCGGTGTGAGAGAGAGAGTGAGAGACTGTAAGTGAGAGAGTGTGTGAGAGTGTGTGAGAGAGATGTGGACTGATTATTTGAAACTAGCTGTCTCTCTAGGTGTACTAACAGATAAGAATATTTTACAGGACAGACGTGGAACTTTCCATACAATCACACACAGACCATGTTTACTCATGTAGCAAAGAGCAATACATAATATTATTTACTATATCTTTTTTTTTTTTTTCACATTTTAGCCCTCACCAGATTATTTTTCTCTAGTGAGAGTTGACACTTTGCTGTGAGTCTGAAGAGTGATCAGAGGGAAACAGAGATTGCGAGAGAGGGGGACAGAAGGGCCTCCTCACAGGCCGAGAGTTTGACTGGTGACTCATTGTGGGGAGAAGGTGTAGTGTGTGTGTGTGTGTGTGTGTGTGTGTGACTCATTCCTTCCTGCTCTGGCTGAGTCAGAGGGTCACCCTGCGGCTAGGAGGAACAAGAGAAAGGGGGTGTGTGTGACACGGAGGGGTTTCCCAAAACCCACTGCCAGGAATGACTAACATGTGTCAGGAGGAAAGGAGAGAGCGAGGAAAGGAGGGAGGGAGAGGAGAAAGCCTTCCGCATGCTTCGGTTCAGCTGGCGCCCATCCTAGGCGAACCCAACGAGTGTGCTCGCATACTCGCTTAAGACCTTCGCTTGAAAAACGAGAAAAAAAGCTACAAAAGTTTCATTTTTCCATCTTGAGATGTTGTAGCCAGTATACACTTCCTCAAAATAGTCTGAATTCATCTAAAATAATCCAAGAAATCTGTCATAAATTTTTGCGCAATTTTACATGAAGATGTTTGGTGTAGTATTTCTCAAGGGGAAAAATGTGCATGAAAACATTCGTCTCTAATTGACAAACACTTAATTGAAGAATCCCTACGGTTGACCAACCACCGACGAAGGGGCATAGACTTCGGCTACCGACTTCGGCATGCCTCGACACAAAATGTGTGCGCGAACAGCTGAAAAAAACCCTTGAAGACCAAAACGTCACAAAATGTCATAATATACACGCAACCTGTTTCGGATGGGAAGCATGGGGATGCCTTAAAGGGATACTTCGGGATTTTGAGAATGATGCCCTTTTTTCTTCTTCCCCAGAGTCAGACGAACTCGGCGGATACCATTTGTATGTCTTTGCGTGCAGCTGGAAGGAAGTCGCTAGCCAGCACTAGTGCAACTGCTAACTAGCGTTAGCGCGCTAGCAGATACCCATAAACTTCCAGTCATTGTGAGGGCTTTGGCTGGCGAAACTACCTCCAACTTCCTTTATACTGGACTCATTGTCAAAATCCTCAAGTATCCCTTTAAGGGTGGAGTGGCTACTCTGCCTTCAAAGACAAATTCAGCATTATGTTCTGAAGCGTTAGTGTCTGACACCACATTCAAACACAATGTTCACTATTTAAATATGTTCATTACATGCTCATAGGACAAGGTCTACTATTTGTTCTGCTGTGTTCTGGGCTCTCACAAACACCCTTTCCTTCACACTATCTGCAACCTCACAACTAGGCTTGGGCGGTATACCGTATATCGGGGTATTTAGAAAAAGCCACGGGATGGTTTTTTCAAAACCGTCCAAACTCTTTGATGTTTTTCAATAAAATGTGAATATATGTAGCAATTTTTTTAAAGTTTACGCCTGCAGTCAACTTGCGCAATACGTTAGGAGATAAAAACATATTGCTTTCTTCATTTCACTGGTCACATTATGAAGGTTGCTGTAGTTCCCCAGAACAGTCAAGCCAGTCACGTGTTTGTTTGTAAATAGCACAACGGGAGACTGCGGGAGCTGGTGAGTCCGTAGTGTTCTATCTATCGGCGAGTCTCTGTTGAGCAGTGCACATGAGGTGATGAAGTTACGCTTGTATGCAAGTCACTAGTAAAATGTTTGCTATCAGATATCTTAAAATGGCTTTTTGCCAAAGAGCTCTGGATGAGTTGTCTGTAGAGTTGCCATTTTTCCCTGTGCTTCCTACTAGCGTTTTTTCCCCTCCTCCGTTCTTCTCCCCTCTGCTTCATGTACACATGCTGCTCGTCCTTCAGAAAAGCATGCATCACAACTTTGTTCACTTGCACAATTTCTCTCGTTCACTTCCGCTTGTAAATGTCCACACTTGCCGAAAATGACATTTGGTAGCTACTAGCTAAGCTTGTATAACTTTGAGCTGAATTTGCCTGTCTTTGGAATTAGTTTGTTTGTTTTCACTTGTTAGCATTTAGCTAACAGTGGATGTGATTTCACTATTAGTTTGTGCTCATTTTGTTAGCATTCTGGTAATCGAGGCACAATGGGCTTTTATTGCATTTTTAGCACCCCCTTGTGTGCTATGCCAGTAATACCGTAAATCCCACCAAAGCCTTCACAACCCATTACCATTGCGTAAGCAAATCCCTCCCTAGAAGATAGCCTCAGACTGTCAGAGTGAGGAATCCATTCTGTCTATTATTGTCCTCCCACTCGTACACTCCTCCACATCTTGCCTCTCCCCCACCCCTCCTCTCTATCCTACACTCTATGCTAATCCATCCACAACTCCCTCTTTCGCCCTCCCTCTTCCTCCTCCCCTCGCTCTCTCCCCCCTCCTCCTCCTCCCTGATGAGTAACAGGACCTAATTCCAGAAGGATCAGAGCGTCTGTGGAAACAATTATAAACTGGATCAGTGATGCAGCGCCCTGTACAACCTATTACTGCGTGTGTGTCAGTGAGAACCCCTCCCTGGGAACTTTATCCTTTAACACCGGAGTGTAAACAATAGGTGCCACTCATTATCTGACCTGCTTTCAACGGTGAGAACAGAAAATGACAAGTCTGGATAAAGCGCGCACACACACACACACTAGATTAAGGGCACTGTGCTAAATGGTAGTAGAACACACAGTATCTGGTTTAGTATAGGTAAACTTGCCATTAAACACACTGCTGCTGGAGGGACTAGTGATGTCCTCTGGATGACTCCACTGTCTATCCTCCCCTCTCTTAGACTCTGATAGAAACACACACAGGTAAAACACACACACAACTGTAACAGGGAGTGAGTGCTAGGTTGATACGAAATGAATGAAACAACTAAACCATCTACACTGAACCAAAATATAAACGCAACATGTAAAAGTGTTGGTCTCATGTTTCATGAGCTGAAATAAAAAGTTCTCCATACGCACAAAACGCTTCTCATTGCTCTAAAATGTGCACAAATTTGTTTACATCCCTGTTAGTGAGCATTTCTACGTTGCCAAGATAATCCATCCACCTGACAGGTGTGGCATATCAAGAAGCTGATTAAATAGCATGATCATTACACAGGTGCACCTTGTGCTGGGGACAATAAAAGGCCACAAAAATGTTTCCTGTTTTGCCACAAAACATTGCCAAATGTCTCATGTTTTGAAGGGGCATGCAAATGGCATGCTGAATGCAGGAATGTCCACCAGAGCGGTTGCCAGATAATTGAATGTTAATTTCTCTACCATAAGCCGCCTCCAACGTCGTTTTAGAGAATTTGGCAGTACTTCAACCGGCCTCACATCCGCAGACTACGTATATGGAGACGTGTGAGCGGTCTGCTGATGTCAACGATGTGAACATAACCCCACTGCCACCATGGGCACTATGGTGTAGGCAGGCATAAGCTACAGACAACGAACACAATTGCATTTTATCGATGGCAATTTGAATGCACAGAAATACCGTGACGAGATCCTGAAGCCCGTTGTCGTGCCATTCATCTGCTGCCATCTCATGTTTTAGCACGATAATGCACAGCCCCAGACCTGCCAACCCTGTCCAACTTTTTAGAGTACCAGACGTGTGTGCAGCAAATTGGAGATTCATGTGCTTAGACAAACATTATGGATCACACGTGGTTCAGTTCAGTCCTCTGAAAAGGTATTTACAAAACAGAAATAAAAGATCCATACTGCTAAGTACAGGACATATAAAATAAATAAATGTTTTGTGGAATTAGCACAGATTGTATGTTTATTCCATTACATGTACAGTATAGAAAGGAGATAATTTTCTATAACGTTTTTCTTAGCACATGCCCCCAAGTTTCGTCTCTATAGTAGAAGAATGCTTGTCACCTCTCAAACAGGGCCAGTTCTCAAGTATTGGCTTTTTAGACACGGTTCCTAATCAACACTAAAAGCAAATCATTTTGAAAACATACAAACAAATGATCGCGTCGACACAGACCGCAAACTGGCTACACAAAGCTTAAGTAGGCTACTGCAAAGGGAATCTGAACGCTGTTCGCTAGAAGAGTCCGCTGTTTCAGCCTACATAATGTACCTATTGGATTTCTTTGCAGCGCAAACATCATTTCAGATTTTAGAAATTGGAAAAATCTCAAATCTGGTGCAAAGGCATTTTAGAAGCATTGCCTCTATAGCTAATACCGGACACTCATTCACTCTTCATCGCGCAGTCTTCTAAACTCCAGACTCCATTTAATGCCAAGATGTTTAGATTATACTGTAACGACCCTGGGTTTATAAGCGCGGATATCGACTCTGCCGCACGAGCATACTTTTATAATGCTTTTTGTGACGTGGATCATAATTAGTTAGTCTATCAGGTTGGGTGATCTTCGTAATGTTACGTGGAAAATACAACTAATGGGATGCAGAATTAAATGCATCACACTCGCACAGATGCGAACAGTTCATTTTCCTATTTGCATTTCATTTCTTTCACTAGCAAATGTGAGTGAACTGCTGGCACTTTAGAGCCCACCGAATGGCCATCTTATGTTCGCTAACGTTAGCTTGAAACAATTAGTGTATACCTTACCACAACACACGGAGTCGAAAAGGGATATGTCCATTTATTTAGGTACAGCTGACAGTCTGCAAACTCAGCAACACAACAAACAGGAGGAAGGGCAGACACGGGGTAGCTACGTTGAATAATTATGTACTAATCTCCATGTCGGTTGGCACAAACTCCGTACATCTGCGTGTTGCAGCTCGAGAATCGGATGTCAGATTTACTCAGTGGATTTATTTTTTATTCAAATGTTATTTTTTTTTTTTTTAACTAATCAGGCCTTATTCATTTCTGCGTACTTTTAACTCGGATCTCATACCTGCGTATATGTACAGAGAATTGCGTAGTTGGTACGCAAAATGCGTGCATGTCTGCAGGCCCATGACACAAGGATCTGTACACAATTCCTGGAAGCTGAAAATCTCCCAGTTCTTCCATAGCCTGCATACTCACCACCAGACATGTCACCCATTAATAATGTTTGGGATGCTCTGGATCAACCTGTATGACAGCGTGTTCCAGTTTCCGCAAATATCCAGCTACTTCGCACAGCCATTGAAGAGGAGTGGGACAACATTCCACAATCAACAGCCTGATCAACTCTGTGAAGGAGGTGTGTCGCGCTGCATGAGGTAAATGGTGGTCACACCAGATACTGACCACCCCCCCCCTACTTTAGCAAAATGTATTTTTAAGGTTGTGACCAACAGATGCATATCTGTATTCCCAGTCATGTGAAATCCATAGATTAGGGCCTCATGAATTTATTTCAATTGACCGATTTCCTCATATAAACTGTAACTCAGTAAAATCTTTGAAATATTGTTGTGGTTATATTTTTGTTCAGTATATGTACCACATCCCTGATCGGACTGTGTGCAACCATGACCTACATGATATCTTATTACCTGGCACTCATAGGTAGACATTAGATGTGACGATAAGAAACATGCAGCCAAGGTAAAACAAAGACATTTTGAACACTCCAGTGTGTGTGTATTATTATAGGTCTTACCCTGTGTAGTTCGATGGAGTTGATCCATTGGTGTCTGTGTTCTGGGTCTGTGGCCCTCAGGTACCACACGCTGTCGTTAACACTGACGTCCAGCCTGCACTCGTCAAACTCATGGGGCTGAGGGAGTGAGAGAGATACGAAGGGAGGGAAAACTGTCAAATGTACAGCAACAAAACACTTAAATATTGCACAGGCCATAGTATTGGGAATAACATAAGACAGCAAGAATACTTCTTTGCGATTCACACGGGACAGTGAAGCTGTACGGGTTTGTAGCTTATATAGCAGGCCATTGAAAGAAAGAGGAAAAAGGCAGAGAGAAATCAGAGTTCAAAATCAGAACATCCTCCATTTTATGAGGCAGGCGAGAGACAAATGGGCTTTTGAAGTAGCCGATCAGCAGAAGTGAACAGACCCCTAATGTCTCTCCAGTGGCCTTCCTCTCCCTATTGCTCAAATCTGAGAAACTGATGTGCTGGCACTGCCTCTCTCGCTCTGTGGCGTTTATGAGCCGTTTCAGGCCCTCTGAAGGACGCATCTGCAGTGAGAGTCTAGGAGCCAAACGCTAAATCACAAACCAGGGCTAATCACAGCCAGAGGACTGGGTGTGTGTGTGTGTGGGGGTGGGGTTTGGTCAAGGGCAGTTTAGGACAGCGAGCGATAGAGTGTAAGGTAAATGTCCACATCCCCAAGCTACAACATAAGATGGCTCCTTCATTTACCCCTAAAACCTGTCTGAACGTCAGACATTAGGCTAATTAAAAGTGGTTTTATAAATCGTGTTCTGTAACTCATTCATTAGTAGAAATCTTCATGCCTCAATCCCACATAAATTGTAAAGACTGACAGTAGGCTCAGACATTCTTGGAGAGCTATGGCAAAAAACATTTATTTGGGGGTGAACTAATGTTAAGCCCCTCCAGACTAGTACCTCGTAAGATGGTCAATTTATTTTACAACACCCCACCTCACACTGGCAGATATAATGGAATGAGAGAGTGTGTGCATCACAGCAGAACGGGACTATTTTAGTGAGTTGGCAGAGTCATTCTAGCCCAGCCAGCCAGCATCAGCTCTATAGAATGGGGGCTCAGTGGAAGAGTCTAATTTAGCTGTGCTGAACCCTGGACGGGAGAGAGGACAGGACCAGATGCTCAGTGGGTGAGAAATAATGTAAATGGCATACAAAACACACGTTCAATGTTGCTGTCCATTACTGAAGTTAACTTCTGCAGAACGTCAATCTCCTGTCTTCGTGTTGCTCAGTAGCCTTAGCCCCACGTCACACACCAACTGACACTCAGTGACTGATTGACTATTAGCCAAACCTCGTCTGTGAACAATTTATCTTGACTTTCAGCATGCTTATAGAGAAGGGCACTCAACGTGTACTGCACTGACACAAATGACTGATGATTGGCTGAAAAAAATTGATCAGATTGTGTGAGCTGTAATGTTAGCCGTTGATATTATTGACCATAGTCTGTTATTGGAAAAACTTAAGTGTTATGGCCTTACATCCTCTATCATATCATGGGTTGAGAGCCATCTATCCAATAGAACACAGAGGGTCTTCTTTAATGGAAGCTTCTCTAATGTAAAACATGTAAAGTGTGGTATTCTGCAAGGCAGCAGTCTTGGTCCTTTATTGTTCTCTATTTTTACTAATAATCTACCACTAGCCTGTGTGTTTGAGGGGAGAGGAGAAGGGGTCTCTAGGCTAGGGTGGTATCCAGATTTTCACATCATCATACCGTCTTGCTCTCATCCCGGGATTTATGGTATTACCGGTTTAGCACACATGGGGCCTCAAAAGACACAAAAAAGCCCATTGGCTATCTATTACCAGAATGTTAACAAAATTGGCACAAGTAATAATGAATTTCCATGGAGGCTGCTAGCTAAATATGCTAACGAGCGCAAATGAAAATAAACAAATGGCAAAGACAGGCAATCCAGCTCATAAAGTTATACATCAAATCAAAGTGTATTTGTCACGTGCGCCGAGTACAACAGACCTTACAGTGAAATGCTTACCTACAGGCTCTAACCAATAGTGCAAAAAAGGTATTAGGTGAACAAGAGGTAAGTAAAGAAATAAAACAACAGTAAAAAGACAGGCTATATACAGTAGCGAGGCTATAAAAGTAGCGAGGCTACATACAGACACTGGTTAGTCAGGCTGATTGAGGTAGTATGTACATGTAGATATGGTTAAAGTGACTATGCATATATATATATGCATCGGTAGCTCTTATTATATATATAAGAGCTACCGAATGTTATTTTTGGTGAGTTTGGACATTTACAAGTGAACGTGAACGAGAGACATTGTGTTTATCTGAAGGAAGAAGAGTACTAGCTCTGGAGTCTGGACTCGCTAGGGCAACCTTTATTTAACTAGGCAAGTCAGTTAAGAACAAATTCTTATTTACAATGACGGCCTACACCGGCCAAACCCTAACCAGGATGACGCTGGGCCAATTGTGCGCCGCCCTATGGGACTCCCGATCACAGCCAGGTTGTGATACAGCCCGGGATCGAACCAGGGTCTGTAGTGACGCTTCTAGCACCGCGATGCAGTGCCTTAGACCGCTGCGCCACTCGGGAGCCTGCATGCTCTGTTCGGAGAAGACGGGGGAGGAGGGTAAGGAAATCAAAAATATAGCAGTGGCAGCTGTACCGATAACTCATCCAAAAGGGTTTCGAATTCTCAAACATGAAAGTTAACACATTATGATGCCACGTCCCCTTAATAATTCAGATACTTGCTTAGATAACTAGCAAGTTAAACTTAGGGGTCGCGTTAAGGCAGAATTCTTCGTTTTTTCTCGTAGGAAAAAAAAGTTTAAAAAGCATAAGTAAAGCGTTTTGTACTCCAGCGTTTTGTACACACAGAACTAAAATGCTTCTTGTAATTTCTGCTCGGCATCGGACTGATTTTGTGCCTCAGTTGCACTTCTCCACTCGGATGAGAATTCACGAACAGGCATATCAGCAGACAGTGCTCTGACTTAAGCAAGATTAACTTTAAGCAAAACATTAGGAAATGTATATTGGTCTACATTATTTCTACGATAAACATTAGAAATATGATGGCCATGCATCGTTTTGAAAAGAAAAAAAAAGACCCTACTTTTTCAATTGTAAGCTCATTTACTTGTGTGGCTGCCAGCCAAATGTGTTGCACTAATGTATTTTCTGAAGGAAAACTATAGTTGTACTTCCCTGATCACTCTATTGGAAAAAAACACAACAAAAAAACACTTGACTTTCAATATAAAACGCGACCCCTGTCAATACACAGATGGACTCATCTGCTCCTGCTTCTTCCAGTTGTGCTATTTACAAACAAATGCGACTGGCTCAACTGTTCTGGGGAACTACGGTAAGCTTCATAATGTAAACTAATGTGACAGGTGAAATGAAGAACGCAATCGCCGAACGTATTGCACAAGTTGACTGCAAGTATTTACTTAAAAAGTAGCTACAAACATGAAAATGTACTGAAAAACATCAACAAAATAGTTTCAACGGTATTAAAAAAAACATCCCGTGGCTATTTTCAAATATCCCGGAAGACGATATTCTGCCCAAGCCTACTCTAGGGTGCTAGGAATGGGAGACGATGGTGAGAGGGC
The DNA here is from genome assembly GCF_002910315.2 of Salvelinus sp. IW2-2015. Lineage (NCBI taxonomy): Eukaryota > Metazoa > Chordata > Actinopteri > Salmoniformes > Salmonidae > Salvelinus > Salvelinus sp. IW2-2015. Next base: position 12,096,004 of record NC_036844.1, on the reverse strand, counting down.
TCCTTGGAATGGTCTGCCGGGCGTGGGTAAACTGGGAGGGTATACTGGGAAGCAGGGTTAAAAGAAACACCCATTCCTCTGGAGAGGCAAAGAGTGGATCTCTTTGGACATACACACGCGAGTGAATACTTAGTTCCACTCTCCTCCAATGTTCTCTTTAAAGTTCTGTCTGAAGCATGTAGGGAGGAGTCCAGAAACTTCTAAAGGACAGGTTTTAGGCTGAGGCCTCTTTCACGCCTCTCTTTCCCAAGACAAACTCCCCATTGTGCTTTTGAAGCGGCCGGCCCAACCTGTTTTTAACATGCGATTGCATTTAGAATTGTTGCACAATGACTGGGCTTCGAATAAGAACACTTTTCACTCCAGCAGCATCCAGCTGTTTGAGAGCTGCACTGTCCGACAGGTGATCTTATTCAGCTCACGGACTACTAGGTTCTGTAACATATGCTGTGCGCGTGTGATAAAGAATTTACATGATAAACTAACAAAACGCATCAATTCCACTCAATTATGCAAATGATCCTATAGACCAATAAGCAATGTCTTTTTGGCGTCTAACTGATTAACAGTAAACCGTTAACATCCCTAAGAGAAACCAATCTAAACAATTGTAGCCCACCACATATCTACATATATAAACAAGACTTCCAGCATTTCACAGACAGTATTACTGCGGCGTATACAACAACACTGAGCATAAATCTGTGTTCTGGTACAAAAACTCTAATCCTAAAAGGGTAGATGGTTGGGGTCACTGGGGAAAGGAGACTATAATGGAAGAGACTGATCTAGTTGAATGAGAGGGAGCAGGATAGGACAGGACGGGAGAGAGCAGGACAGGACAGGACGGGAGAGAGCAGGATAGGACAGGACGGGAGAGAGCAGGATAGGGACAGGACGGGAGAGAGCAGAGACAGGACAGGACGGGAGAGAGGCAGGACAAGGACCGGGAGAGAGAGGATAGGACAGGACGGGAAGAGAGCAGGACAGGACAGGGACGGAGAGCAGAGCAGGACAGGGACAGGACGGGAGAGAGCAGGGAACGACGAGCGGAGAGAAGCAGGATAGGGCAGGACAGGAGAGAGCAGGACAGGGCAGGACGGGAGAGAGCAGGATAGGACAGGACGGGAGAGAGCAGGATAGGACAGCGGGCCAAAGACGACGACTCGTCTCCTGTGATATCAGGCAACAGGATGTCATGCGAACTAGACCAGAGGAAGAGACCAATTTCCTGTTTCAACTAACACTTTCTAACACTTTCAACACCTCCCCCTATAGCCTGTCTTTTGTTCCGGCTCTCTGTCTCGCACTCTTTTCTTCCATCCTACCCTCCAATCTCTTAGTAAACCATTGAAAATCAACACTGATTGCCCCTTCTATTCCTCCCCATCACCCTCAAACTACAATATCACTGAATAAACCACAGATTCAGCCATTCATTGGACAGATTAAACCCATCAAAGAGCTTCCTTCTGCAATAGCAACATAAATAGGCTGAAGGGTTTGAGGTGGGCAGAGAGATGACTTCTGAATTTGCACACATTGACATTTCTCAATTCTCTTGACCTCTGCTTTGCCATCCTTCCTCAGAGTATCACTGCCAATGGCCTTGGTTTGATCAAATATGCAGAGAGTCAGAAGGGGGAGATGGATGTATAGAGAGAGGGGGAAGGGAAAAAAAGGTAGAGTGCGAAGCAGAACAAGAGAGAAAGAAAAAGAAAGAACATGCGAGAACGAGAGAAAAAAGAACAAGAAAGGAAAGAAAGTACATGATAGAAAAATGATGTCCGAAAAAATAATGAAAGAAAGAAGAGAAGGAAAGAACATGAGCACGATAGAAAGAACGAGAAGATAGCGAAAGAGGGAGAGAAGGAAAGAAATAACGTGAGAGGAAGAGAACCAAAGAACATACGAGAGAGAGAAAGAACGAGAGAGAAGGAGAACGAACGAGGGAACGAGAGAGAAAGAACCAGAGAGAGAGATTGAACCAATCAACAGACCCTCCCCGTTGTGTGGTCTGTCTCCAAGCCCCTGAGGGGAGCAGAGAGGAGAGCTGAAGCTAAATCTGGAGCTAATAATGGATGCTAGTGGCTTTCTGAGTGGCGAGGCTAAAGGCCAGGTCTACTACTTTAGGGCTCTAGGCTACTCTCCAGCCTTTTGAACTGAGGAATTGATCCTTAAAGGGAAAGGGGGGATACCTAGTCAGTTGGATAAGTGAATTCCCTCAACTGAAATGTGTCTTCCGCATTTAACCCAACCCCTCTAAATCAGAGAGGTGCGGGGGGCTGCCTTTAAAATCGACAACCTTGTCTTCGGCGCCCGGGGAACAGTGGGTTAACTGCCTTGCTCAGGGGCAGAATTACATTTTTACCTTGTCAGCTCGGGGATTCGATCCAGCAACCTTTCGGTTACTGGCCCAACGCTCCTTCAAGCAAGGCTACCTCAAGTGTCCTTTTGTTGTTATCTTAAGCAGGGTAAACTAACTCCTAAAACACAAACAAATTGTATTCCCCATTGTCCTGAGAAAAAACAAATGGACCCTATTAATTCCTGGACCACTCAAATGAAAAATAAAATAGGCCAAAGTCGCAGAACATCCAGCCAGTAGCTGCATATTACGGTATTATTATGCAATGTTAGTTGAATGGCTGTAATATTTACATGGATACTATTTTCACGTTTGCTTTTCTAGTAAGGCTATGAAAAGCGAGAGTGACAATAGAAAAGATGCTTTCCTTCAAATTCATCCTCAATGTCGAACGGACGGAATGTGTGTGTGTGTGTGCGCCAAGACAGCAGGCTAAAGTGGGCTTGAGCAACTCCGGTTTCAGTTCTAACAGAAACTGGTTGACCAACACAAACACTGGCCCTGTTCAGTCGTTTGTATGCACTGGCTAAAGGAGTCAGCATGCTTCAGTTCGGCTATGCAAGCAAAAGTGCTTGCATACTCCCTTAAAAGACATTCGCTTCAAAAACCTGAAAAAAAAGAGGCAATAGTACGTTTTGTCTATTGTGAGACGCCGTAGCCAGTACAAACTTCCTCAAAATAGTCAATGACAAATTTCAGATTTCTTGAGTTTTGACGTTGTTTTGCCGAGATCTTAGTTGGACAATTTTACAAGACGTTTGGTGTAAAATGTGCACGAAAATGAACGACAAAGACTTTACTGAAGAATTCTTACTGTTGACCAATCACAGACGAATGGGCATAGGGTTCGGCTACCGACTTCAGCTTGCCTCAAGAAGAAATATCATGATACATGCAGACACCTTAAGCAGTGGCCTGACAATGAGCAGTCACGTTTTAATAGCATTCAACTGAACGTCTAAATCCCCACTGAATGAGAGGAATATAGGAGAGAGAGAGAGAAAATGGGAGTGAAAAGAATGAGAGAGAAAAAAAATGACGAGAGCGAGAATTAGACAACTGCCCATGCTGCAGATCCACAAGGATCTGTGCTGCTTGACCACTCAACCGATATACTGGCTCAAATCTCTGATTTACCACACACACACACACCGGAGAGAGGGGATAAAAAAAGCTAGGCTTACACGGCTCATTGAATCGGTGCAGAGCAGCAGCGGAGAAAGCAGACAGACCCATTGTCAGCCCCCTCTATGATTTTCTCCCTCTTTCCCTGGGTCGTTTCTTCTTTGTTTTCTCTGCTTCCCTCAGGGAACGGACACACACTGCACGATGCGATGTCATCTGAAGCGGAACCCTGTGACCTCTCTCTCTCACACACACACACATCTACCTCAGTGTCTTTCTGTGACATGATAACACGTCTATTAACACTGACAGGGAAGTAAAGCCACATTTCTGCATGTCCTAACCTGACTGGTGACAATCACTGAGCACTGGAGAATGACAATGTGTGTGTGTGTGTTTATATATATATTTTGCCTGCCGAACCAGCAGACATCTTCCACTTCAGTGAGCGTGACAGAGACACAGACACACTGTGTAACAGGAGAGTGTGGACCTTCTTTGGGAGTCACTCAGTGATTTCAAGGCAAGGGGAGTACGCCAGAGCCACATGCAGAGTAGCAAGGGCTGATATTATATACACATAAAGGAGAGACGTATATAGAAAGGGACATGCATACAGGGAGGCCCGAGCGAGAAAAACCCGGTGTATTCCAGACTAAATGGAATCAGTTCAATTGAATAGAGCTGAGAGCAGTAGATCGTATTCGATCCAGGTCACAATAACTGGGAACCCAATTGTCCTGACTGCCAATCGTCCTCCACTGCCTAGCTGGCGAGTAGGGCTCAGCCCATTTAGTCGACTGGTTAAAAACGTTATGGTCGACCGAGATTTCTTTAGTCGAGCAGTCGCAATTATTATTATTATTTTTCTCCCCACGGTGCACAGTTTTTTTTCATTGCACCCACAATGCTCGCGAGCATCTGCGTAGCCAGGCGGTAAAATAGAACTTGGTTCTATTTGTGATGCTCGAGGCTCTGCAAGTCCCGCTTCTCCCATAGGTTTTTAGGAGGATACACCCACGTGGGTGATTGAAAGATGAACTGAGGTCCACACTCCAGTCCAGTTGGTGGTGGTAATGCATCTTAAAGTTGGTTGTCAACCCCCATATAAAGTCCAAAAAAGAAGAAGCCTGGAGGAAAGATTACTAGAAAACAAACTTGGTTTACCGTTTTATCTGTGGATTAATTGTCAGAGAAGAGGACCTTTTATATCCCAGGACAAATTAGCTAGCAACAGCAAGCTAGTTGGATAAATTACCATAACTGTTTAATGCTTTTCAATCTGTCCCCAAATTAATATAGTTGGTTCGGAGTTTGTTTTGATATTTCAACCTGCATGTCCTGATCAGTTGGGTTTGGTGTGGGTGGACAAAACCCACATGCTCGCGATGACACACACGAGCGAGTGGTCTGGTCAGCATGTAAGATGTGACACTGAAATTATCTAATATCATTTTATAACTAAATTGATTTCTCCTGCGTTTAATTTGTATTTATTTAACAAGGCAAGTCAGTTATGAACAAATTTTTATTTACAATGACGGCCTACACCGGTCAAACCCGGACGACGCTGGGCCAATTGTGCGCCGCCCTATGGGACTCCCAATCACGGCCAGTTGTGATACAGCCTGGATTCGAACCAAGGTGTCTGTAGTGACGCCTCTAGCACTGAGATGCAGTGCCTTAGACCGCTGCATCCATGTGTTAACTATTTAACTGTACTAGAATGCTTAAAAGGCTGCAATTCTTTTTTTATATCGGTACCGTTTATTTTTGTCAAGGAAAATATCGGATATCGGCCAAAAATGTCATATCGGTGCATTAGTCTGAATACTTATGTAAATGTGATATTTCAGTATTACATAAAGAAAAATTGTTTTAATCTAACAGCACCTGTTTGTCACATAATATGCACACAGCTCTCGCTCCTATACCCTCCTTTTTCTTGACCTCCTTATTGCTATTATTACAATTATTATAATGATATTCATTATAATCATCAGTGATGTCGTTATCATTAGTAGGCTTGGTATAGTATCCTTGTATAACCACCATCGAGCTGTAGGCCTGTTTAGTCTTAATACCGTAACTTACTTAGGCCTATATTTCAATATATAGGCTACTGTATCAATCAATCATTCGTTCATGCCGTCACACAGCATACAAGACCTTCATGCTTCGAAATGCAATCAGGCATTTTAGTTTCAAAATTAAATAACAAAGAGAGCTTTGAATAATTAGCCTAAACAATTAATAAACAGAAATTCAGGAATGCAATGCAACCGTTTTTAGTCTGCTGTAATAAAGGCGTTATCATTTTTAGTTTCGTTAGAACAGACTCTCTCCTACACTTATTTATTTAGTGCAGTTTACACTGTTACAAATGGTCAGAATTAAAAAATATATATATTGTAATCTAACAGCAACTGTTTGGCACACAATACTCACGCAACGCTTGCTCCTATACCCTCCTTTTTCTTGATCCCCAGTAGTACCACAACTAAGTAAAATGTCTCACACATCTGACGTCCCCTTTCCCTCCTGAGCAACCAGTAAACATCGCCCGCTTTGAGTTTCTTTCACGTCTTCTACATCCATTTTGCTGTCACTTGTTACTGTGTTCGGAGTTTGGTTATAACCAATTTATTGATGTGATTATGATAGGCTATACGTCAAGGCCCTATTGGTCACATGCATGCGATGCATACATATCACGTGAAGAGAGCAAGGGTTGAGGGAATGGTTTTCCTAAACAAATGACGGATTTTGTCAGAAACAAGTAAGAAACTAAATGACTGAAATATTGAGCTCCAGCACAAACACTTGCTGTGGTGCTTTTTTGATGCAGTAAGGAGGAGAGCGAGACAACGTGCGCCAACCACAACCACGCTGTCATTTTCTTTTTAACAGTGTGACTATCGGGCTCTTTCTTGAGTCATTTGTGCATCTTAGTTATTTAATATCTCAGTATGCTTAAAGCATCAGACAAGCTCAGTGCATACATATGTAGTTGATTTTATTCTATATGGGAAAAATAAGGTTAAACATTTTTTGTCGGGGACAGCCCTACTGGCGAGTGTCTCTCTCACACACACACATTTTACATTCTAATCATATTGTGTCTGAGCCAGGGGGCATATTTTGTTTTGTTTGTTTCCATTGTTGATTTCTCATGATCAAATGGAAGCTTCCGTTATGGAAAGTTTGCTCCCCAGGTCTGGAACATATACTAAATGACACACACAGTGGAAGTTAATATTTACAGTGGTAGAGAATGGATGAAGCTGAATAAATACCGACTGAATGGATTGACCACTCTGACCAGCCCGGGAACAGTCACTCATTCATCCTGCTGTGTGTGTGTGTGTGTGTGTGTGTGTACACACGGTGGTGGGATATGATAATGTGCTTGGCAAACCACTGAGCTGCCAGTTACAGGACAGTGACGGTTCACAGGGTTCAAAGCCCTGAGGAATCAGTCTTCAACGTTCATCAGTTACCATGACAACCTGACCCTTGAACCCATCCTTTTTTCTCATTCGTGTCATCATCCTGCTATGGTCAGTGGATGACATGACCGGATTGGTAAAAGCTATGATAGCTTTCCCCCTTGCCTTGATCAAATAGTGTTAGATCTACGCTAGACGACACCCGCAGAGTGGTTGTTTTGCTGGTGTCGGAGGTGGAACTGCGTTAGAGCTGTCAAATCCACAAGTGGCTCCCGGTGTTATACCTAAAGTGGACATTGCCATTGGCTGCACTGGGTTGCATTAAGAGAAATCCCATTTCCCCTCGTTTACAAGTCCGAACACTGGAATGTGAGATGTAATCTACACCTCAATTAGACTGATAGAAAATCCTCATTATTTCGTTGAACGATTTTCAATCTTCGCATCATTATTTCTATAGGCCTATAGTCGTCACTTTCTCGTTCTTAACTTCTGAGGCAAGTGGGACGGGTGTAGCTTCGTGACAATCACAAGAGCAGCTGCTCATCAATTTGACAGCTCCAACGCAGTTAAACCTCCGACACTACCAAAACATCAGCTATGCTCGTGTCGGCTATATCCGGTTAACGCTCGATCTGATTGAATCTAGGCCTTAGATCAGTGATTACTTCAAGGAAGGAAGGATGCATTGTGAAAGGATCTGAGTAGGTCTGAGTAGGGCTTAAGTTTATCCCAGATCAGAGTGTTGTGTTGAAACCAGCAGTCACCTGACAAGCTACTTACCCTCCAGCACTAAGTCGCAATCAGGAGTTTTGTGTTGTTTTTGTTTTTAAATGAAAACAGTTTCTTCTGTTCAGTCATACACTCAGCTATAGCTCTGCGCCCGGTTCCCCAAGGGCATCTTAAGTTGAAGTTAATCTTTAGAACCATATGATTCTAACGATGAACTTGAGCCATAAGATGCTTTTGGTAGCTAGTTTCTCTCAGTTGATTAGGAGGGCACATTTTGGATCCAAGGCACATCTCAGATTCCATGTCAAATGTATGCCGTTGTCCATAGCTGATCCCTCACTAGCTTGTTACACTGTCCATAAAATACCACTTCCAGATCATTCACATACCCACTAATTCAACTGGAGTCAGAAATCAACAAGAGCTCAGAAGTATGTGCTGAATTGTGATCTTGCATGTCAGGTCATTCTCTGACCCAAACACACTTCCACACGCCGCACTGTGCCCTGCTGTGTGTGTGTTGACTTGGCAGGCAGCTTGAGTCAGGAGATACCACTGTGCCCCTAATCTTTGCTCGGCTTGCTCCATCCCTACACCTTGGAACATTGCCATTTTGTGCTAGCCAGGTCCAGATCTGTTGGCCAATGTCCCAAAGCCAGACCATTCCTCAGAATGTTGTTATGCCATAAAACGAGGTTTGAGCTCGGACATCTACTCACAAGGAGGACAGCCTTGCTGACATACAGGGACCCTCTACAGCTGTTCCCTATTGCTCTCTTCGTAACAGTGTATATCAGAAACCATGAATAGTAACGTGGTACAGTATTACCTATTATATGTACTCAGGGACAAAAGCCTTGTTGAGGCAGAGGGAACCTCTACAGTCAAACTGTCTCTGTCATCGGACAGTTTTTTTAAAAGGTCAGCGTAGAACCCTGCTAGGGGGCCCGCCTCAGTTTGGGATATAGAACAGGGTAGCATACTCACAGTGATTACAGCCTTGCTGAGACACAGGGACCCTCTGCAGCCGAACTCTCTCTCGTCCTGAGACTTGTAGTAGCTCAGAGTGTTGTTCTTCAGGACCACCCAGCGATCCTGCCAGCCATGGATGTAGTTAGTCCACTGAAGGGAGAGGAGAACGTAAAATAAAAAATAAAAAAGTTACCTCACTATGAGGGAGGAATTTACCACACTATGAGGGAGGAATTTACCTCACTATGAGGGAGGGATTTACAAAGTGATAATGAGGATGCGCACGATAGTCTGGGACACATTAGTTGGCTACAACAGTAACACTGACAATTCAAGCAATCTGAAGAAGAAAAAACACTAAATGAGACATTTGAATTGGATGAAAACAACCATTTCAAGTCACACAACGGGTAGGTGATGAAACACTAGGAAGGGAGAGTCGTGATTAGGATAGCCAGTGTGACACACAAACCGTAAACTTACTGTGCTTTGAGCTCACTGGCTAAGTCTATAACATTCACATTCATATCCAATTCTTGACAAAATGTTTCAATGCAATCTTCTACTGTGGCAACAATCTGAGGTAACAATCTGTGGCAAGCACTCACGCACAATCTCTTTCTCTCACACACACACACACACACACACACGGCTGTATAAAAACAAGAGAATATAAGGAATGTAACGTTCATCCTCTAAAACTCATGTATCATGTGTAAGGTGCTCACTATGACCGCGCAGGTGAGTTTAGCATGACGACGTGCGATAATCTCCCAAGCCATAGAAATAGAATGAATAGAACGGGCATCCCCATTCAAGTCAATGATGGCATAATGGGAAGACTGACAGCCATTGTTATGTGCACCGATACTAGGCTAGGTCTAAAATATACAGGTTAAGACAACGTAATAATTCCATGCAGCAGCGTTAGAAAATAAATACATTTATTGGACCTTTATTGATAACTACTAGCAACGTTGCTAACTAGCAACGCTGTTACCAGTTTTGCAGAGTTATGGTATATTAGAATCCCATTGTCATCTTTCAACTAGCCCATAGGAGCAAAGCAGGAAGTAAAAGCAGAAAGTGCACCCATCATTCTGAGCTGTAATTTGTTGAAGCAACTCAAACTACACAAAATGCACTATACAAAAATATAAAAATACAATTTCAAAGATTTTACAGTTCATAAGGAAATCAGTCAATTGAAATAAATTCATTACGCCCTAATCTATGGATTTCAGACGACTGGGAATACAGATATGCATCTGTTGGTCATATATACACCTTTAAAAAAAGGTTAGGGGTGTCGATCAGAAAACCAGTCAGTATCTAGTGTGACCACCATTTGCCTCATGCTGCAGAACACATCTCCTTCGCATAGAGTTGATCAGACTGTTGATTGTGGAATGTTGTCCCTCTCCTCTTCAATGGATACTGGATATTAGCGGGAACTGGAACACGCTGTCGTACATGTCAATCCAGAGCATCCCAAACATGCTCCATGGGTGACATGTCTGGTGAGTATGCGGGCCATGGAAGAACCGTGGCAATTTTCAGCTTCCAGGAATTGTGTACAGATCCTTGCGACATGGGCTGTGCATTATCACGCTGAAACATGAGGTGATGGCAGCGGATTAATGGCACAACAATGGGCCTCAGAATCTCGTCACAGTATCTCTGTGCATTCAAATTGCCATCGATAAAATGCAATTGTTTTCCTTGTCCGTAGCTTATGCCTGCCCATACCATAACCCCAGCATGGGGCACTCTGTTCACAATGTTGACATCAGCAAACCGCTCGCCCACACGATGCCATACACGCTGTCTGCCATCTGCCCGGTACAGTTGAAACTGGGATTCATTGGTGAAGAGCACACTTCTCCAGCGGCCAACGAAGGTGAGCATTTACCCTCTGAAGTCGGTTACGACGCCGAACTGCAGTCAGGTCAAGACCCTGGTGAGGACGACGAGAACCAGATGAACTTCCCTGAGACTGTGTCTGACAGTTTGTGCAGTAATTCTTTGTTTGTGCAAACCCACAGTTATATTAGCTGTCTGGGTGGCTGGTCCCAGACCATCCCGCAGGTGAAGAAGCCGGATGTGGAGGTCTTGGGCTGGCGTTGTTATACATGGTCCGTGGTTGTGAGGCCGGTTGGACATACTGCCAAATTCTCTAAAATGACGTTGGAGGCAGCTTATGGTTGAGAAATTAACATTCAATTATCTGGCAACAGATCTGGTGGACATTCCTGCAGTCAGCATACCAATTGTACACTCCCTGAAAACATGAGACATCTTGTGGCATTGTGTTGTGTGACAAAACTGTACATTTTAGAGTGGCCTTTTATTGTCCCCCAGCACAAGGTGCACCTGTGTATTGATCATGCCATTAAATCAGCTTATTACCATACCACACCTGTCAGGTGAATGGATTATCTTGGCAACGGAGAAATGCTCACTAACAGGAATATAAACAAATTTGTGCAAAACATTTCATTGAAATAAGCTTTTGTGCATATGGAACATTTCTGGGATCTTTTATTTCAACTCATGAAACATGGGACCAACACTTTACATGCCGCGTTTATATTTTGGTTCAGTATACAATCCATTGCATGAGCCACATTAGTTAGCATAATTTGAATGAACATTCTACATTACCATGGAAATACCAGGCAGCCATTGCAAGTGTACCCATAAGTTTATCAGTCAAAATGTCAGGATTCGAGATTACAAACGCGTTTTATTAATTACATTTTTATGCTCTCAACATGCTTGGGTCAGGCATACAATCTCTTTAGAATGACAACCCCACACAGCTTTCAATTAGATCAATCAGGCAATAACTGATTCTATAAAGCTTAGTTAGCTATTGAAAACCTTTCATGTAACACCTTTCAGCGGTTACATTCGCCCACAGTTGGCTCTGAGCTGCGGGGGAAACCAACACTGCTTCGTTGAACTAGCCCACATCCGTACTGGCGAAGTACCCTCAAATTATCAACCTGTTTAATTTTTGTATCTTATGAAGAGTGGGAGTGAGCCTAAAACCAGCTTAGACGTTAAAGTTACCTTGCTGATGATTCCACCAAGCTCGGCGATACCAACAACTGGCTGCCCGACTCCCGATTCCGACGTCTCCACATCTTCATCGGAACCCGAAGAATTCCAGCTCTGGTTATCCGACATTGTTGTTTAACTAGCTATCTTGCTAACAAGCTAACGTTATCTGACAGTCAATAGAATAAATACAGATATCAAAAAAATGAAAGTCAAATAATGACAGCGCAATATCATCCGCGTGACACCTCGGTGTTAGGAAAGACACATATAGCTATAAAAATGGCCTAAATAATTATTTCACCGCTAGTGTTCCGTCAAAATGTGCTCTTCACCTGGCAGGCTCAGTGACAGTATTTCTCACCAGACTGTAACGTCAGATTAGCTGAGGTGTTGCACAGGACTGGAGCTCGCAATGAATCGCACCCGCCCCTTTATGTTACTTCTTCTAGCGGCAAACGATCCAGTTTGAAATATTCAAAACACGAGTAGCTCGTTTAAATAAAGAATGTCGATCTTCTAACTGATTTGGTAATGTAATCCCTACTTTACTACGACAAAAAAAACGCTCTATACCAGTAGATATGTATTTATATTGCGGCTGACAGCTCTACCAAGCACCATGCACACGCCTGTAGAATTCGAGTGGAGAGCGTGTTAGGGCTTGGGTAGAAGGGGCGCTGGCTGCTGGGGTGACGTCACTTAAACTATTCCCGAAAAATAAAGCAAGCCCCTCCTTCGTGTACAACATATAGTAATTATTATTATTATTTATTTTTTCTCACATTTATTTAACCAGGTAGGCCAGTTGAGAACAAATTCTCATTTAAAACTGCGACCTGGCCAAGATAAAGCAAAGCAGTGCGACAAAAAACAACAACACAGGCTCAACAAAAGTACTGTCAATTACACTATAGAAAAATCTATATACAGTGTGTGCAAATGGAGTAAGGATAATAAATAGGCCATAGTAGCGAAGTAATTACAATTTAGCAAATCAACACTGGAATGATAGATGTGCAGATGATGATGTGCAAGTAGACATACTGGTGTGCAAAAGAGGAACAAAGTAAATAAAAACAATATGGGGATGAGGTAGGTAGTTGGAAGGGCTATTTACAAATCAAATCAAATGTTATTTGTCACATACACATGGTTAGCAGATGTTATTGCGAGTGTAGCGAAATGCTTGTGCTTCTAGTTCCGACCATGCAGTAATATCTAACAAGTAATCTAACCTAACAATTTCACAACAACTACGGCTTATACACACAAGTGTAAAGGATGAATAAGAATTGTACATAAAATATATGATGAGTGATGGCGAACGGCATGGCAAGATGCAGTAGATGGTATAGAGTACAGTATATACATATGAGATGAGTAAGGTAGGTTATGTAAACATTATAGAAAGTGCATTGTTTAAAGTGGCTAGTGAAACATTTATTACATCAATTTTTCCATTATAAAGTGGCTAGAGTTGAGTCATTGTGTTGGCAGCAGACACTCAATGGGCTATGTACAGCTGCAGTGATCAATAGATATGGCTAATAGCATGGCATATCATGTCATTGACTATATATGCATTATTTCTCATTACATGCCATGCTCCTTTGATCTTATGTGTCTATTATAGGACAGACAAACAAACATTCTGCCAAGAGGTCTGATTTTCATGGCACAGGTGGGAATGACTATCCCAGAGGGTCCCTGATCAAGGGTCAAGCCCTAGTTAGCTATTTGCTATCATCTCAATGAACAAACAGGTTTTGTAAATTAAAATGTCACTTGAGATCAGTATGTCTGGTGTGAATGGAACAGTACACCACTATTTGTTGATGACAAGTAGATTAGTGTGTATGTGTTTCAGAAACAACCCATTAGAACAGACCCCACTGAGGAAACTTACACCTACCTGTATAATATCTGTGTTGTCATATAAGTGGGAAAATAGTGATTTATGTGGCCTAGTAATCATAATCAACCAGTCACATTTTATTTATAAAGCTTTTTTTTACATCAGCAGATGTCACATGTGCTTATCCAGAAACCCAGCCTAAAACCCCAAACAGCAAGCAATGCAGATGTAGAAGCACACACACACAACACACACACACACACACGCACACACACACACACCCACACACACACACACACACAACACACACACACACACACACAACACACAACACACACACCACACACACACACACACAACACACACACACACACACAAATAGCCTACCCACCGACAACATCCCTTACTCAATTCTTAAAGCCCCCCTCTAACCGTCAATGACATCCCCAAAGCCCCAACTTCATTCATCTTCTTGTCGCACCCCCTCCCTCTCTGTCCCTCCCTCACTCCACCAGTCATATTAGTAAGAACACATGAGCTGACTCAAAGGAGATTTTTAAGTATAAGTCACAGTCATGTGACAATCCATGCTCGCTCGGCTGGGCTGCTCTCCCTGTCACACACACACATGCCTGAGTGATATACCTGTCCTTATTCTCTCCTCCAGTCTGAGATGAGATGGCCTATGCTATGCTATGATTTCCAGAATGGCTCAGCTAGATGGGTCCCTCTGATTTCTTTTACTTAGAACCATATGTATATCACAGTGGTATATACAGTGGTTATGCAGCCAAGTGTGTGTACGTGTTGTGTTTAAATTAGCCATAAACCACTGCTAGGGTCAGTTTTGTGGATTTAAAATGGGCATTTAGAGAGGGTGACTGATCCTAGTTCTGAGCCTGAGGGCATTCTCCACTACTAGCAGGTCACCATGTAACTGTGTCATGGGTTCCATGGCTCTGACTTGGAGCTCAGTGCGATCATGAGACCCGTGAGAGGAAACCACAAGACCTCCCTTTGCTGAACACACACACACACACACACACACACCACACACACACACACACACACACACACACACACACACACACACACACACACACACACACACACAACCCACACACCATGCACACACACACACACACACACACACACACCTCTGTTAGCCAAACAACAATACCATCCCTCTTCACAGGAAGCAGCAGATTACCTCCAGCTCTGTGGATTCCAGGCAAAGCTCAGCATAAATTAGCAACGTTAGTGTTATTATACTTATGTGGATAACTCACGTCAGAGAGTTTGGTAAAATGCAAGCATAATCACAGTGGTAGTAAAAGTACCCAATTGTCATACTTGAGTAAAAGTAAAGATATGTTACAGTTTATTTCAATTTCTAAGATGCATTGGTCAAAACTGCAAAACTATATATTTGATGCACATGTTTTCAAACGCTAACACACTGTTTCCAAAACTGTTAAAAACACATTCAAAACAGAATGATGGAAAATGTCGTGCATTTCTGCAGTAACCAGATTGAAACATATAGAAAATCTCAGCAGAAAATTGAATCATTCCGAACACAGCTGATTGCAATTTCAGCTGAAAACCTTACCTGTCCTGTTTTAAGTCTCATTACCATACAGACAAAAGAGGACGGCTTCGGAATGATTTAGTTTGGAAACATGGATCAAGGAAGACAGGTTGTTGGGGAAAGAAGAGTGGCAGGGAGAGGGAGAATGCGTGGAGGACAAAGGAGAGGAAGACCAAGAGCGGTGGTCACTGATGAGATAAGGGCCACAATTATTGACCATGTTGTAAACCATGGTCTCTCTTTGAGAGAGGCCGGTTTAAGGGTGCAACCAAATCTGCAGCAGTCAAAAGTTAGTATTTTCTGGCAAAACAACAGGTGAGATGTGCATCCTTCAAAGATAATTGAACTACATATTACAGTACAATACAGTATGTTCACATTTTTACATGTACTGACATTTTGAAATATATTGATTGTTTTGTGTTTTTCAGTAGGATCCAAAGGTTGCCTCCCACAGGAGGGAGAGGAAGAATATTATCAGATGCGCAGGAAATTGACATTGTTGACATGGTAATTGGCAACAATAAAATAAAACTGTGGGAAATTCAGGACAGAGTGCTGGCAGGCAGACAATATCACTTTTGGGAATGTGAATACGGTCAGCACAACGACAGTTGCCAGAGTCCCAGAGAAACATAAAATAAGAATGAAGCAGTTGTACACTGAACCCTTTGGGAGAAACGGTGAACGTGTGAAAGAAGTCCGGTATCAATATGTCCAGGTAAGATGTCTGTTCAATAACCAAACAGGGTACATACACAGCTATGCATAATGTAAGGTATGAATGTATTTTAGAGAGTAATGGAGATGACTGTATGTGCAGTTTGCCGTTTGCCATCTTTGTGGATGAAGCTGGATTCAACCTGGCAAAAACGCCGCAGGGTAAGAAATGTGATTGGACAGAGAGCAACCGTGGATGTCCCAGGCCAGAGAGGCGCTAACATCACCATGTGTGCAGCACTGTCCAATGACCGTTTGCTGTTACACAAACCACTCATTGGCCCCTACAATTCAGAGAGGCTCATTTCTTTTCTGGATGACCTGCATAATCAACTTGTGCCAGCTGAGGAGAGAGGGGCAAGAAACTCCCCTACCTTTATTGCTGTGTGGGATAATGTGGCATTCCACCACTCTGCTGCAGTCAGACTGGCTTGCTGCACATCCCAGGATGTCAGTTCTATTCCTACCTCCATACTCCCCCTTCCTAAACCCCATAGAGGAGTTTTTCTCTGCGTGGAGGTGGAAGGTTTATGACCACCATCCACATGACCAGATGTCCTCACTGGACATGAATGTGGGGTGTGAAGACATTTCTCCTGAAGACTGCCAGGGTTGGATTAGACATTCCAGAAGATACTTTCAAAGATGCATCGCCAGAGAAGACAAACAATGTAATGTTGATGAGAACTTGTGACCAAATGCAGGAGAGAGGGAGAACTAGAACCCTCACAATACTGTACAGTATGAGTGATTATATTATACATGTTGATGAGAACTAGAACCCTCACAATACTGTACAGTATGAGTGATTATATTATACATGTTGATGAGAAGTAGAACCCTCACAATACTGTACAGTATGAGTGATTATATTATACATGTTGATGAGAACTAGAACCCTCACAGTACTGTACAGTATGAGTGATTATACTCTACATGTTGATGATAAACTAGAACCCTCACAGTACTGTACAGTATGAGTGTTATACTATACATGTTGATGAGAACTAGAACCCTCACAGTACTGTACAGTATGAGTGATTATACTCTACATGTTGATGAGAACTAGAACCCTCACAGTACTGTACAATATGAGTGTTATACTATACATGTTGATGAGAACTAGAACCCTCTCAGTACTGTACAGTATGAGTGATTATACTACATGTTGATGAGAACTAGAACCCTCACAGTACTGTACAGTATGAGTGATTATACTATACATGTTGATGGTTTTTTTGTAATTATTGCAGCCCTGGAATTTCAGGATTTTTTATTTTTTACTTTTTATTTTTCACAAGTAAATTACTATTTGCGAAGATATAGAACAAATAAAGGCTATTGAAACAAATTGCTGCATTTCTGATTCATTCTTGTTACATATACTTTACTGATTTATGTGAAAAATCATTCAAACTTCAAAGAGAAGTTCATTTATGTAATGCTATGAGAAGTTCATTTATGTAGTGTGTTGTAGGTCAGTGTGATATGAGTGATGCATGTTTTATGAGTGAGAATTGTTGTCAGCGTTATGGTCGAACAAGCTTATTTTGAGACTTGTATGACGAGTTTTGGTGGTTTGAGTGAGTTTTGGATGTGAGATTAACTGTTTCCCCAATATGCATGTTGGTAATGCAGACTGTGGCGAGTTTTGAAAAAGTTGAATTGAAAAAAATTAAAGAAACTGGAATAGAAAATGACTCAAGTGAAAGTCACCCAGTAAAATACTACTTGAGTAAAAGTCAAAGTATTGTTTTAAATATACTTAAGTATCAAAAGAAAGTATAAATCATTTCAAATTCCTTATATTAAGCAAACCAGATGGCACCATTATCTTTATTAAATTATGGCTAGCCAGGGGCACACCAACACTCAGACATAATTTACAAACAAAGCATTTTTGCAGTGAGTCTGCCAGATGAGGCAGTAGGGATGATCAGGGATGTTCTCTCTCTAAGTGCTTGAATTTGACCATTTTCCTGTCCTGCTAAGCATTCAAAATGTAACGAGTACTTTTTGGGGTCAGGGAAAATGTATGGAGTAAAAAAAACATTATTTTCTTTAGGAATGTATTAAAGTAAAAGTTGTAAAAAGTAAAAATAGTAAAGTGCAGATACCAAACAAAATGACTTAAGTAGTACTTGAAAGTATTTTTACTTGAGTACTTTACACCACTGCATAATCCTTTACTCAGGTATTACATGTTACAGGTCACGACATCCTAATCAAACACTCATAATGCACCTGTTTATATATCTTAGATAGGTGCCCCAATAGCGCCATCTCTGGGTTGGCATTATGCCCATTTATCTTAACATTTTCCTTTTCATGTAT
The DNA here is from genome assembly GCF_002910315.2 of Salvelinus sp. IW2-2015. Classification (NCBI taxonomy): domain Eukaryota; kingdom Metazoa; phylum Chordata; class Actinopteri; order Salmoniformes; family Salmonidae; genus Salvelinus; species Salvelinus sp. IW2-2015. Next base: position 12,077,792 of record NC_036844.1, on the reverse strand, counting down.
AATTAGCTCGAGCACTTCATACCATTTTAATAACACACTGAAAATACCTATTTACCTTATCAACACTTAATTAAAACCAAAACAAAAGTTTTTTTTTAAAAATCTCTTAAGGGACATAGTCCCCGTACCGAAGGGGCGGTCTTATGTTCACCCTTGTCCTAGTGTGTCGCACTAGTAGCATATTGTGCACCTCTGGGATGTTGGGCACCTCTGGGAGCCTTAGGGCCTCTCCTTCCTCTTCCACAGCCTCCTGAAATTGTGGAGGCACGGTCGGCAGAGAACTGCCCTGGTGGGGCATTTGTGATGAGTCTTTACTATTTTCACTGCTGACCTCCGCCTGACCATTACTCTGACTGTGGTATGGTGAAGAGGGCACATGATGGAACTCCCAGGCTTTTGATAAACAAAGCAAAGTCTTGACTCGTGAACTGGGGCCCATTATCCGTCACTATACCACTGTCAGGTATGCCATATCTACTGCTAAACTGCTGCTTATAACAGTCGATGATGCAAGCGGCTGTTGTGTCAATCACTTTCTCCACCTCCCAAAAATCTGAATAGTAGTCCACTATAATCAGAAAAGGAACGTTCTTTACTGTGAACAGATCTATTCCCTCTTTCGACCAATGACGTGCTGGTACTGTACGTCATGTGGGTGCAGCGTTTCCTTTTGCTGCTTTGGTAGATTAGCATTACATATGCTGCACACTGCCACAAAATGTTTAATTTCTTGGGTCATGTTGGGCCAGAATACTGAGTCTCTGGCTTTCCTGAGACTGGCTTCGACCCCTGAGTGCCCTGCATGGATACGAGACAGAATCATTGGGCGTAGAGTTTCTGGCACTACCACCCTGTCGCCTTTGTAGACGACCTCTTCCTGCATTGTGAGTTCGTCTCTGTATGTCCAACAGTCCCTCACCAGGATGGGCGTACTCTTTCTTGTGTCCGGCCAGCCTCTTAGGATAAAAGACTGATGCATTTGAGAAGTCTTTCTCCTCTGCTGAATGAGCTTTGATAGCATCCCGTGTCTGCGGGGAGATGTTTTGATCTGTAGCATGGTTCACATCATCAAACTCAGCTTGTACAGCATATACCGTCTAATTTGTCCGATATTGCGGGTGACTTGTTGGTAGTGCTGCTCTAGACAAGAAATCTGCAATGTGAAGCTCTATTCCTTTCTGCTTTAGCATCATCCTTTGACGTCACTTCGGGGCAGACAGAAGAGGTTTTTTGAAGATAACCTCAAGTGGCTTGTGATCAGTGTGCACCGTGATAAAGTCCCTACCATGAAGGTATTGATCAAAACGGTCACAGGTTAACACTATGACTAGGCACTCCTTTTCAATTTGTGCATATCCTTTCTCCATGGGTGTCAATGTCCTTGAAGCAAATGCAACGGGCTGCCCCTTTTGCAGGAACGCTGCACCTAGGCCTTTGTCACTTGCATCACATTTGAGGGTCACTTCCTCAGAGGTCATAGTACCTCAGTATTGGTCGGTTGCTCACCAATTTCCTGATTTGCTCCAATGCAGCATCATGTTGAGGAAGCCATGCCCACAGCACATCTTTATTGGTCAGCCGACGCAATGGCTCACATACATCAGACAGATGAGGTAAGAATTTCGCTAAGTCATTTACAAAACCAAGCAGTCGCTGCACTGCTTTTGCATCTGTAGGTGGCCGCATTTGCTGTACTGCCTCCACATTCTTGGGGTCTGTCAAAAGATGTCCCATGTATGTAATACTTGAGAGCCTGATGTTAACTTTGTCTTTATTCAAATCAAATCAAATTTTATTGGTCACATACACATGGTTAGCAGATGTTATTGCGAGTGTAGCGGAATGCTTATGCTTCTAGATCTGACAGTGCAGCAGTATCTAACAGGTAATATCTAACAAATTCCCCAACAAAACCTAATATACACAATCAAGTAAAGGAATGGGATAAGAATATATACTGTAAATATAAAATATACGGATGAGCAATGACAGAGTGGCTAAGATGCAATAGGTAGTGTAGGATACAGTATATACATGAGATAAGTAATGCGAGATATGTAAATATTATTAAAGTGGCATTATTAAAGTGACTAGTGTTCCACTTATTAAAGTGGCCAATGATATCAAGTCTGTAGGTAGGCAGCCGCCTCTGTGCTAGTGATGGCTGTTTAATAATCTGATGGCCTTGAGATGGAAGCTGTTTTTCAATGTCTCTGTCCCAGCTTTGATGCACCTGTACTGATCTCGCCTTCTGGATGATAGCGGGGTGAACAGGCAGTGGCTTGGGTGGTTATTGTCCTTGATGATCTTTTTTGCCTTCCTGTGACATCAGGTGTTGTAGATGTCCTGGAGGGCAGGTAGTTTGCCCTCGGTGATGCGTTGTGCAGACTGCAACACCCTCTGGAGAGCCCTACGGTTGTGGGCGGTGCAGTTGCCATACCAGGTGGTGATACAGCCCGACAGGATGCACTTGATTGGGCACCTGTAAAAGTTAGTGAGGGTTTTCGGTGACAAGCCACATTTTTTCAGCCCCAATGTCTGTGTGCGTGGACCGTTTCAGTGTGTCGGTGATATGTACACAGAGGAACTTAAAACTTTCCACCTTTTCCACTGCTGTCCCGTCAATGTGGATAGGGGGGTGCTCCCTTTGCTGTTTCCTGAAGTCCACGATCATCTCTTTTGTTTTGCTGACATTGAGTGAGAGGTTGTTTTCCTGACACCACACACCGAGGGACCTCACCTCCTCCCTATAGGCCGTCTCGTTGTTGTTGGTAATCAAGCCTACCACTGTTGTAGATTCATCTCCCTTTCTCTTTGTAAGACCTGAGTCAGGTTGTGGTCATGGTCCTGCACTGCTTCTTCCATTGTAGCACCACAGCCGTACACCAGGATGTCATCAGCTTTGACGCTTATTCCTGGTAGTCCCTGAAGGGCATCATGTTGCCTGAGCTGATATTCCTCTGCAGCTGGTTTCACTCCAAAAGGTAACCTCGTCTACTGGTATCTACCATTGGGGATCCAAAATGTGGTGAGGTAACTACTCTCTTCATCCAAACGTACCTGCCAGTACCCATGTTTTGCATCTATAACCGAAAAGATGTTTGCTTTTGCCATGCTTGGTAGGCATTTGGTAATGTGCCCTACATAAGGCTTTGTTCAGGGCACTTGGATCAAGGCAGACTCTTATTTTGCCAGGCTTTTCCACCACAACCATGTAGCTTATCCACTTAGTAGGTTTGGTGACCTTCATAATGACATCCTGTTCCTCCATTGAATCAACAGCCTTTAGTATCTTTTCCTTAAGTGGAATGGGGATTCAGCGGAGAAGCTGTTGAACTGGTCTAACAGACTCATCCACCACCAGGTGGAGCTCACCTGGCGCTAGGCATGTCCATGGCTCTAGGCACCGGAATTTGACTGAGACATTGCAGGCTCTTCGTCCTCGCTCATTTGTTCCACTTGTTTGCGTTTATCTGACAGCGACTACATTATCCACATCAATCAATCAAATTTATTTATAAAGCCCTTCTTACATCAGCTGATGTCACAAAATGCTGTACAGAAACCCAGCCTAAAACCCCAAACAGCAAGCAATGCAGGTGTAGAAGCACAGTGGCAAGGAAAAATGCCCTAGAAAGGCCAGAACCTAGGAAGAAACCTAGAGAGGAACCAGGCTTTGAGGGGTGGCCAGTCCTCTTCTGGCTGTGCCGGGTGGAGATTATAACAGAACATGGCCAAGATGTTCAAATGTTCGTAGATGACCAGCAGGGTCAAATAATAATAATCACAGTGGTTGTCGAGGGTGCAGCAAGTCAGCACCTCAGGAGTAAATGTCAGTTGGCTTTTCATAGCCGATCGTTAAGAGTATCTCTACCGCTCCTGCGGTCTCTAGAGAGTTGAAAACAACAGGTCTGGGACAGGTAGGACGTCCGGTGAACAGGTCAGGGTTCCATAGCCGCAGGCAGAACAGTTGAAACTGGAGCAGCAGCACGATCAGTTGGACTGGGGACAGCAAGGAGTCATCAGGCCAGGTAGTCCTGAGGCATGGTCCTAGGACTCAGGACCTCCGAGAGAGAGGAAGAAAGAAAGAAAGAAAGAGAGAAAAAGAGGGAGAGAATTTTTAGAATCCCTAGAGGGATATCTCCAACCACCAACTTACCATCCTGAGACAAGGCCGAGTATAGCCCACGAAGATCTCCCCCACGGCACAACCCAAGCATTCCGTAACGCTTGGCTTTGGGTTCATTTCTGACACCATGTTATTATGCGTGTGTGAATAAGGGCCATTGGGTGAGACAGGAATGCAGCTTGAGCCCCACCTTCAACATACAGCGCATTTGGAAAATATTCAGACCCCTTTCCTTTTGCCACATTTTGTTACGTTACAGCCTTATTCTAAAATTGATCAAAATAAATGTTTTCCTCAACAATCTACACACAATACCCCATAATTATCACGACTCAGGGTAAGACCCAGATGCCTACAGTTTGAATAACATACGTTTATTTATAAAACAGGGGGCAGGCAAATGACAGGTCAAGGGCAGACAAAGGTCAGTGGTCCAGGGCAGAGTCCGTAAGGTACAGAGTGGCAGGCAGGCTCAGGATCAGGGCAGGCAGAATGATAAAAACTGGGATAACTAGAAAACAGGGGCTCAAGAAAACAGGAGTACAAAAAACACACTGGTATGCTTGACAAGACAAGACGAACTGGCAAGAGACAAACAGAGAACACAGGTATAAATGCACAGGGGATAATGGGGAAGATGGGCAACACCTGGAGGGGGGTGGAGACAAGCACAAAGACAGGTGAAACAGATCAGGGTGTGACAGTACCCCCCTCCTCAAGGGAAGCCATCTGGTGTCCTACCTGGCTGCATACCTGGTTGACTGTAGTGCCGGCGGTGGAACTCAGCGATGAGGGCTGGGTCCAGGTGGTGGAGTTGGTGGAGATAACGCAACAAAGAGTCTCCAGGTCCTGATTGGCTCTCTCCGACTTGACATTAGACTGGCGGTGGAACCCGGAGGAGAGGCTGGCCGACGACCCAATGAGCTTTCAGAACGCCTTCCAGAACCGTGACGAGAACTGAGGACCCCGGTTGGAGACCATGTCCACTGGAAGTCCATGGATCCGGAAGACGTGCTGCACCAAGAGCTGGGCCGTCTCCTTGGCTGAGGGTAGCTTGAGGAGAGGAATGAAATGGGCGGCTTTGGAAAACCTGTCCACCACTGTAAGGATAACGGTGTTGCCATCAGACGGGGGGAGACCAGTGACAAAGTCCACGGATATATGTGACCAGAGACGGTGAGGGACAGGAAGTGGTTGAAGGAGGCCAGCCGGAGTTTGCCGGGGAGTCTTATTCTGTGCACAGATAGTGCAGGCGGCGACGAACGCGGCGACGTCAGGGACCACCAAGACTCTTCCTAGATTTGGCCGCCCGGCCAAACTGAGCAATCAGGAAAAGGCACATGACAACCCGCTTGGAGTTTACCAAAAGGCACCTAAAGGACTCTCAGACCATGAGAAACAAGATTGTCTCGTCTGATGAAACCAAGATTGAATTCTCAGGCCTGAATGCCAAGCGTCATGTCTGGAGGAAACCTGGCATCATCCCTATGGTGAAGCATGGTGGTGGCAGCATTAGGCTGTGGGGATGTTTTTCAGCGGCAGGGACTGGGAGACTAGTCAGGATCGAGGGAAAGGTGAACAGAGAAAAGTACAGAGAGATCCTTGATGAAAACCTGTTCCTGAGCACTCAGGACCCCAGACTGGGGAAAAGGTTCACCTTCGAACCAGACAACGCCCCTAAGCACACAGCCAAGACAATACAGGAGTGGCTTCGGGACAAGTCTCTGAATGTTTTTGAGTGGCCCAGCCAGAGCCGATCGAACATTGAACCCGATCGAACACAACCCGATCGAACATCTCTGGAGAGATCTGAAAATAGCCATGCAGCGATGCTCCCCATCCAACCTGATAGAGCTTGACGGGATCTGCAGAGAATGGGAGAAACTCCCAAATACAGATATGCCAAGCTTGTCGCGTCATACGCAAGAACTCTCGAGGTTGTAATCGCTGCCAAAAGTGGTCAAATGAAGCAGATGCTAAGCTACAGGACTGGTTTGCTAGCACAGACTAGAATATGTTCCGGGATTCCTCCGATGGCATTGATGAGTACACCACATCAGTCATTGGCTTCATCAATAAGTGCATCGATGACGTCGTACCCACAGTGACCGTACGTACATACCCCAATCAGAAGCCATGGATCACAGGCAACATCCACACTGAGCTAAATGCTAGAGCTGCCGCTTTCAAGGAGCGGGACTCTAACCCAGAAGCTCATAAGAAATCCAGCTATGCCCTCCGACAAACCATCAAACAGGCAAAGCGTCAATGCAGGACTAAGATCGAATCGTACTACACCGGCTCTGACTCTCGTCGGATGTGTCAGGGCTTGCAAACCATTACAGACTACAAAGGGAAGCCCAGCCGAGAGCAGCCCAGTGACACGAGCCTATCAGACGAGCTAAACTACTTCTATGCTCGCTTCGAGGCAAATAACACTGGAACATGCATGAGCGCATCAGCTGTTCCAGAAGACTGTGTGATCATGCTCTCCGCAGCCGATGTGAATAAGGCTGCGGAGAGCGCATCTTGGCGCACGGATCCCTTTAGCGGGATCATTTTCATCAACAACCGCTGAATTCAAAGCGCCAAATTCAAAAAAAAAAATTAATTTCATGAAATCACAAGTGCAATATAGTAAAACACAGCTTAGCTTGTTGTTAATCCACCTGTCGTGTCAGATTTTGAAAATATGCTTTACAGCGAAAGCAATCCAAGCGTTTGTGTGAGTTTATCGATCACTAGACAAAACATTACAAACACCTAGCAGCAATGTAGATTGGTCACGAAAGTCAGAAAAGCAATAAAATGAATCGCTTACCTTTGATGATCTTCGGATGTTTGCACTCACGAGACTCGAAGTTACACAGTAAATGTTCCTTTTGTTCGATAAAGATTATTTTTATATAAAAAAAACTCCATTTGTTTGGCGCGTTATGTTCAGAAATCCACAGGCTCAGGCAGGTCATGAAGGGCAGATGAAAATTCCAAATAGTATCTGTAAAGTTCATAGAAACATGTCAAACGTTTTAATAATCAATCTTCAGGTTATTTTTAACATTAATAATCGATAATATTTCAACCGGACGGTAAACTATTCAATACAATAGAGAAAGAAATATTGAGCTACCACTTTCGCGCGCAAGAACTAATTTTACATTTAAGTCATTTAGCAGACGCTCTTATCCAGAGCGACTTACAAATTGGAAAGTTCATACATATTCATCCTGGTCCCCCCGTGGGGAATGAACCCACAACCCTGGCGTTGCAAGCGCCATGCTCTACCAACTGAGCCACACGGGGCTAACTAATCAAAGGACATCTGGCTATCCACTGACGCGATTTGATAAATCTCGCAAATTTTTCAGAATAAAAGCTTGAAACTATGTCTAAAGCCTGTTCACAACCCGTGGAAGCCATTGGAAAAGGAATCTGGTTGATATCCCTTTAAATGGAGGATAGGCAGGCAATGGAACAGGGATTTTTCAAAATAAGAGGCACTTCCGGGTTGGATTTCCTCAGGTTTTTGCCTGCAAAATCAGTTCTGTTATACTCACAGACAATATTTTGATAGTTTTTGAAATTTTAGAGTGTTTTCTATCCTAATCTGTCAATTATATGCACATTCTAGCATCTGGGCCTGAGAAATAGGCCGTTTACATTGGGAACGTTCTTTTTCCAAACATAAAGATTCTGCTTCCTAGCGTCAAGAAGTTAAACATGTCAACATTCAAAAGGCCGCAGGGCCAGACGGATAACCAGGACGTGTACTCTGAGCATGCGCTGACCAGCTGGCAAGTGTCTTCACTGACATTTTCAACCTGTCCCTATCCGAGTCTGTAATACCAACATGTTTCAAGCAGACCACCATAGTCCCTGTGCACAAAAACACTAAGGTAACCTGCCTAAATGACTACCGACCCGTAGCACTCACGTCTGTAGGCATGACGTGCTTTAAAATCTGGTCGTGGCTCACATCAACACCATTATCCCAGAAAACCTAGACCCACTCCAATTTGAATACCGCCCCAACAGATCCACAATCTCTATTCCACACTGCCGTTTCCCACCTGGACAAAAGGAACACCTATGTGAGAATGCTATTCATTGACTACAGCTCAGCGTTCAACACCGTAGTGCCCACGAAGCTCATCAATAAGCTAAGGACCCTGGGACTAAACACCTCCCTCTGTAACTGTATCCTGGACTTCCCGACGGGCCGCCCCCAGGTGGTAAGGGTAGGTAACAACACATCCGCCACGCTGATCCTCAACACAGGGGCTCAGTCCCCTCCTGTACTCCCTGTTCACTCATGACTGCACGGCTAGGCACGACTCCAACACCATCATTAAGTTTGCCGATGACACAGCAGTGGTAGGCCTGATCAGCGACAATGATGAGACAGCCTATAGGGAGGTGGTGGCCATGTGGTGCCAGGACAACAACCTGTCCCTCAATGTGATCAAGACAAAGGAGATGATTGTGGACTACAGGAAAAAGAGGACCGAGCACTCCCCCATTCTCATCGACGGGGCTGTAGTGGAGCAGGTTGAGAGCTTCAAGTTCCTTGGTGTCCACATCACCAACAAACTAACATGGTCCAAGCACACCAAGACCGTTGTGAAGAGGGCACGACAAAACCTATTCCTCCTCAGGAGATTTGGCATGGGTCCTCAGATCCTTAAAAGGTTTTACAGCTGCACCATCGAGAGCATCCTGACTGGTTGCATCACTGCCTGGTTTGGCAACTGCTCGGCCTCCGTCCGCAAGGTACTACAGAGGGTAGTGCTTACGGCCCAGTACATCACAGGGGCAAAGCTTCCTGCCATCCAGGACCTCTATACCAGGCGGTGTCAGAGGAAGGCCCTAAAAATTGTCAAAGACTCCAGCCACCCTAGTCATAGACTGTTCTCTCTGCTACCGCACGGCAAGCGGTACCGGAGCGCCAGGAGGCTTCTAGGTCCAAGAGGCTTCTAAACAGCTTCTACCCACAAGCCGTAAGACTCCTGAACATCTAATCAAATGGCTACCCAGACTATTTGCAGTGCCCCCCCCCTTTTACACCGCTGCTATTCTCTGTTGTTGTCATCTATGCATAGTCAGTTTAATAACTCTACCCACATGTACATACAGTGGGGCAAAAAAGTATTTAGTCAGCCACCAATTGTGCAAGTTCTCCCACTTAAAAAGATGAGAGAGGCCTGTAATTTTCATCATAGGTACACTTCAACTATGATAGACAAAATGAGGGAAAAAAATCCAGGAAATCACATTGTAGGATTTTTAATGAATTTATTTGCAAATTATGGTGGAAAATAAGTATTTGGTCACCTACAAAAGTTTATCTCAATACTTTGTTATATACCCTTTGTTGGCAATGACAGAGGTCAAACGTTTTCTGTAAGTCTTCACAAGGATTTCACACACTGTTGCTGGTATTTTGGCCCATTCCGCCATGCAGATCTCCTCTAGAGCAGTGATGTTTTGGGGCTGTTGCTGGGCAACATGGAATTTCAACTCCCTCCAAAGATTTTCTATGGGGTTGAGATCTGGAGACTGGCTAGGCCACTCCAGGACCTTGAAATGCTTCTTACAAAGCCACTCCTTCGTTGCCCGGGCGGTGTGTTTGGGATCATTGTCATGCTGAAAGACCCAGCCACGTTTCATCTTCAATGCCCTTGCTGATGGAACGGAGGTTTTCACTCAAAATCTCACGATACATGGCCCCATTGATTCTTTCCTTTACACGGATCAGTCGTCCTGTCCCTTTGCAGAAAAACAGCCCCAAAGCATGATGTTTCCACCCCCATGCTTCACAGTAGGTATGGTGTCTTTGGATGCAACTCAGCATTCTTTGTCCTCCAAACACGACGAGTTGAGTTTTTACCAAAAAGTTATATTTTGTTTCATCTGACCATATGACATTCTCCCAATCTTCTTCTGGATCATCCAAATGCTCTCTAGCAAACTTCAGACGGCCTGGACATGTACTGGCTTAAGCAGGGGGACACGTCTGGCACTGCAGGATTTGAGTCCCTGGCGGCGTAGTGTGTTACTGATGGTAGGCTTTGTTACTTTGTCCCAGCTCTCTGCAGGTCATTCACTAGGTCCCCCCGTGTGGTTCTGGATTTTGCTCACACGTTTTGTGATCATTTTGACCCCACGGGGTGAGATCTTGTGTGGAGCCCCAGATACGAGGGAGATTATCAGTGGTCTTGTATGTCTTCCATTCCTTAATAATTGCTCCCACAGTTGATTTCTTCAAACCAAGCTGCTTACCTATTGCAGATTCAGTCTTCCAGCTGGTGCAGGTCTACAATTTTGTTTTCGGTGTCTTGGCCATATGGAGTTTGGAGTGTGACTGTTTGAGGTGTGGACAGGTGTCTTTTATACTGATAACAAGTTCAAACAGGTGCCATTAATACAGGTAACGAGTGGAGGACAGAGGAGCCTCTTAAAGAAGAAGTTACAGGTCTGTGAAGCCAGAAATCTTGCTTGTTTGTAGGTGAAGTCAAATACTTTATTGCCCACATAATTTGCAAATAAATTCATAAAAAATCCTACAATGTGATTTTCTGGATTTTTTTTCCTCATTTTGTCTGTCATAGTTGAAGTGTACCTATGATGAAAATTACAGGCCTCTCTCATCTTTTTAAGTGGGAGAACTTGCACAATTGGTGGCTGACTAAATACTTTTTTGCCCCACTGTATTCCCTCAACTTACTGGTGCCCCCTGCACATTGACTCTGTACTGGTACCCTCCTGTATATAGTTCTGCTATTGTTATTTTAATACTTCTCTTTAATTACTTGTTACTTTTATATCTCATTCTTATATGTATTTTTTATTTTATTATAATACATTTTTCTTTGAAACTTCATTGTCGGTCAGGGGCTTGTAAGTAAGCATTTCACTGTAAGTTATACACCGGTTGTATACATTCCATTTCTGAATACATTCCGAATGCACTGCATACATCAACAAATTGGCGAGGGCACTATAGCAGTCTGCAGCACCCGGCCTGATCCTACTAGAATCTGAAGTCAAATGTCTACTCTTTTCTGATGATCTGGTGCTTACGTCCCGAACCAAGGAGGGCCTACAGCAGCACCGAGATCTTCTGCACAGATTCTGTCAGACCTGAGCCCTGATAGTAAATCTCAGTAAGACAAAGCTAATGCTGTTCCAAAAAAGGTCCAGTTGCCAGGACAACAAATACAAATTCCATCTAGACACTGTTGCCCTAGAGCATACAAAAAAAACAATACATACCTCAGCCTAAACATCAGTGCCACAGGTAACTTCCACAGAGCTGTAAACGATCTGAGAGACAAGGCAAGAAGGGCCTTCTAAGCCATCAAAAGGAACATAAAATTCAACCTGCCAATTAGGATCTGGCTAAAAATGCTTGAGTCAGTTATAGAACCCATTGCCCTTCATGGTTGTGAGGTCTGAGATCCAAATTGAGACTCTGCATGCAGAATTTTGCAAAAATATAATCTGTGTACACCGTAAAAGACCAATTAATGCATGCAGAGCAGAATTAGGACGATACATGCTAATGATCAAAATCCAGAAAAGAGCCGTTAAATTCTACAACCACCTAAAAGGAAGTGATCCCCAAACCTTCCATAACAAAGCCATCACCTACAGAGAGATGAACCTGGAGAAGAGTCCCCTAAGCAAGCCCCTAAGCAAGTCCTGGGGCTCTGTTCACAAACACAAACAGACCCCACTGAGCCCCAGGACAAAAACACAATTAGACCCAACCAAATAATGAGAAAACTACAATATAATTATTTGACACATGGGAAAGAATGAACAAAAACTAGAATGCTATTTGGCCTAAACAGAGAGTACACAGTGGCAGAATACCTGACCACTGTGAGTGACCCACAATTAAGGAAAGCTTTGACTAGGTACAGACTCAGTGAGCATAGCCTTGCTATTGAGAGAGGCCACCGTGGGCAGACTTGGCTCTCAAGAGAAGACAGGCTATGCCTACAAAATTAGGTGGAAACTGAGCTGCACTTCCTAACCTCCTGCCAAATGTATAACCATATTAGAGACAGATATTTCCCTCAGATTACACAGACCCAAAAATAATTTGAAAACAAATCAAATGTTGGAAAACTGCTGCCTCTATTGGGTGAAATACCAGTGTGCCATCACAGCAGCAAGATTTGTGACCCGTTGCCACAAGAAAAAAGCAACCAGTGAAGAACAAACACCATTGTAAATACATCCCATATTTATGCTTATTTATTTTACCTTTTGTACTTCAAATCAAATTTAAATCAAAACTATTGGCACATCATTACAACACTGTATGTATATAGCCATAATATGACATTTGCAATGTCTCTATTCCTTTGGAATTTTTGTGAGTATTATGTTTACTGTGCATTTTTTAAATAGTTTATTTCACTTTTGTTTATGTATTTCACTTGCTTCGGCAATGTAAACATAATGTATATTTCCCATGCCAATAATACCCTTTGAATTGAATTGAGAGGGGGGAAGACAGAGAGAGAGAGAGAGAGAGAGAGAGAGAGAGAGAGAGAGAGAGAGAGAGAGAGAGAGAGAGAGAGAGAGAGAGAGAGAGGAGCAGTGCAAGCCAGAGTGAATGTTTGCAATCCAAAAACTATTTTCAGGCCAGAGTTCATGGTAGAAGAGCGAGACACATCACCTCTCCAAATTCTGAAGTCAGCTCTAGTTTTTGTGCCACTAAAAAACCTCCCAAAATCGAATAATACTGATAGTACTGATACTGATAGTATAGCCAATGGGAGCGCTCGTAAATTACCTGCTGAGTAGTAGTAGAGTGGATGAGAGTAAGAATCTGAATCAATCACCATGAGTTGCAAATCACCCTGGACTCCCTGGCATTGTTATTCAGTTATGGGCTGTGAGTCAAGAGCTGGGAGCCAAAAGGCAGCAGGTTGATTCAATCACACCCCCACTCTTATTGCATATTCCTCATTTGCTGGCTGTTGGGCCCAGTGTGTATGTGTGTGTGTGTGTGTTCACACACTCCTCCTGCTCAATGACTCACACCCAGCGGGTGTTCAGGGTTCTTTAACACTGCCTAAACAATCACAGCATGGAGGAGAACCTCACACCAACCCTCCTCAGACACTTCTTATGCCCCTTACTCCTAAGAGATATTATTTAGTTCTCACACTGCTGGGATGGTGCTGTTTTGTTGTTGATGTAATCATTGATGGTGAGTGAGTCCACATCCTTGAGCAGGAACGTGAGCGTTACTGTCCATCTTCTCCGTCCGTGTGAGATGTTCTCATTCGGTTATCAGCGCTTTGTTTTTACTGTAGTTGAAAGCGTGTGTGTTTGTTTGTGTGTGTATTTTTGGATCTCAGTAAGGTACAACAGCTGTGGCAGTAATCCTGCATAGGCACACTGACACGATGACTGACTTGGCAAGACAGAGGGATGAAATAAAACCTTGTTGCACTGTGTGTGTGTGTGTGTGTGTGTGTGTGTGTGTGTGTGTGTGTGTGTGTGTGTGTGTTGCGTGCATGTGGCCTCATTGCCCAATATGAAAACACCAAATGTTACCCAGTCAGAATCCCAGGTAGTGAGAAAAAACAGTTGGGATAATCTATGTCTGCATAGCACACCACAGTGAATAAGAGCACTTCAAACTTTCTTCTCATTGTAATTTACAGCCAGCCATCCTCATCATTATGTGAAAATGCAACTGGATTACATCATCTATTTGGGAGCAGCTGGGTTAGATTTCTATAGCCATGGCATCTGCCTAATTTCTAGAAAAATGTAGTGGAATCTCCCTTTCCGTTGTACCTCCTTAATGTATTATGTGTATTGTATACGACACAGCAGTAGAGACAGGAAATACAGCCATTTATAATATCCTCATCTTCAGCAACATACCCCCCCCCCCTTCTCTGTCTTGCTCCTGCACTTTTCAGCCCTGTGTTTATCCCTCTCTCTCTCTCTGTTTACTGACGATGGCAAGGCTGTTTGTCGGCCTCATTCATCCTCATCCCACACACACACTTTATTTATCCTCTGCTGCCGTTGGCAACGGGCAGGCCGTTGCTAGTGCGACAAGCCAAGCGGAGCGGCCGGTCGGTCAGACAGGGACAAGTATAGCATTTCCCTTGGGGAGGGAGGTGAGCATGTAGGGACAGGTGTGTGTTTGTGTATGTCCGTGTGGGGGGAGGGGCAGAGGCTGGGGATGGCTGCTATGGTGACATGGGAAAGCCAGGCTGGAAATATTGCCCCCAATTCTGAACAAACCATAATTTGCCTTCTGTCCACTCAGACTAGCCAATCAGATCCGTTTCTGTGGACTCATACATTATGGATTCTTGATAGTAATTTCCACATCTCCATCAATGTTGAGAGGAATGTTTGGCCAATATTACTTCAATGTCTGACCAGGGCAAGGGACACAAATGATTCTTTCCCCCCTGGATCCACACACACACACACACACACACACACAATGAACAATATCTGGTATAAGAACCAATATGTAAGTACAACCGGCATAAAAAGGGAATGTTTTAAACTAGATAGAATAAAAGGTTTGAAGACATGGGAATAATGTAGGTACGGCTGAAATGTAACGTGCTGATTATACTCTTTTCAGTATCTTTTAACCATCTCGCTGATCTGTATCAGTCTGGGCTACATCACTGCAGGAAGAGAAAGATGACACACCAGCACATCTACAATACCATCGTGTGTGTGATCGCTCTACGGTCCCTGTCAGTGACTCTTTCCTCATCTCTCGTTCTAATTTTCTCTTCATCTCTTTTGTGTTGTTTGGAGATGGCCTTAGATTGCTGCTCCATGGGGGCCAGAGAGAGAAAGAAAGAGATACATGGTTTTAATCTCCATTGGTGAAGGGTCTCTCTTCCTCAATACCCTGCTAACTGGTGGAATCAATCCCTTTTTTGTCCACCAGTCTGCCTTGAGTATTACAGGCCCAAACCTGTAGTTTTTCATTTAGGCCAAAAATGTACTTTCTTTGCTGTGTTGTCTTGCAGTATTACTTAACGTCCTCGATGCAAACATAATTTATTATTTGGAGTGGATTTTATTAACACAGGTCTCCTTCTTTTCACTTTGTCATACAGGCCAGTAGTGAGGAGTGAATGCAATGTTGTTGATCGTCTGTATTTTCAAATATTGTCGTGGCAGCATCATTTTATGGGTATGCTTATCACCTGCAGACACTGGGGAGTTTGTCAGGATCAAAATAAATATGAGGAGCAAAGCCCAGGTAAAAAGTTAGAGGAAAATCCACCGTGTTCTTCTGAAAACCCTGGGATGGAATTACAATTTTCAGCAGGACAATTACGCAAATTTGAGTGCCAAAGACACACCAGAATGGCTTTCCAATTGTTGTTGAGTGTTCCTGAATGTGCCCGTCACAGTCCTGACTTAAATCTGATTGAAAATCAGAGACAAGGTTTGAATATCACTGTCCATCAATGATTCCCAACCAAATTGACTAAACATGTCACGCCCTGACCTGAGATATCTCTGTTTTCTTTATATTTTGGTTAGGTCAGGGTGTGACGTCAGTTTTTGTATTGTCTAGGGCTTTTGTATGTCAAGGGTTGTTGTAGGTCTAGGTGATTTATATGTCTATGGTGGCCTGATATGGTTCCCAATCAGAGGCAGCTGTTTATCGTTGTCTCTGATTGGGGATCATATTTAGGTAGTCATTTTCCCTTTGGTGTTTGTGGGTTCTTGTCTATGTGTAGTTGCCTGTCAGCACTCATTTGTATAGCTTCACGGTTCGTTTTGTTCAGTGTTCATTCTTATATTAAAGAAGAATGTACGCATACAACGCTGCGCCTTGGTCTCCTCCTTTTGACGGCCGTGACAAAACATGAGAAATTTTGACAAAAACAATGGATATAAACTCAGCAAAAAAAAGAAACGTCCCTTTTTCAGGACCTTGTCTTTCAAAGATAATTCGTAAAAATCCAAATAACTTCACAGATCTTCATTGTAAAGGGTTTAAACACTGTTTTCCATGCTTGTTCAATGAACCATAAACAATGAATGAACATGCACCTGTGGAACGGTTGTTAAGACACAAACAGCTTAGAGACGGTAGGCAATTAAGGTCACAGTTATTAAAACTTAGGACACTAAAGACGCCTTTCTACTGACTCTGAAAAACACCAAAAGAAAGATGCCCAGAGTCCCTGCTCATCTGCGTGAACGTGCCTTAGGCATGCTACAAGGAGGCATGAGGACTGCAGATGTGGCCAGGGCAATAAATTGCAATAAATTGTCTGTACTGTGAGACGCCTCAGACAGCGCTACAGGGAGACAGGACGGACAGCTGATCATCCTCGCAGCGGCAGACCACGTGTAACAACACCTGCACAGGATCGGTACATCCGAACATCATACCTGCGGGACAGGTACAGGATGGCAACAACAACTGGCCGAGTTACACCAGGAACGCACAATCCCTCCATCAGTGCTCAGACTGTCCGCAATAGGCTGAGAGAGGCTGAACTGAGGGCTAGTAGGCCTGTTGTAAGGCAGGTCCTCACCAGACATCACTGGCAACAATGTCGCCTATGGGCACAAACCCACCGTCGCTGGACCAGACAGAACTGGCAAAAAGTGCTCTTCACTGACGAGTTGCAGTTTTGACTCAAGGCAGGGGTGATGGTCGGATTTGACAATGCCACAAGCCATACTGCTCGTTCTGTGCGTGATTTCCTGAAAGACAGGAATGTTAGTGTTCTGCCATGGCCAGCGAAGAGCCTGGATCTCAATCCTATTGAGCACGTCTGGGACCTGTTGGATCAGAGGGTGAGGGCTAGGGCCATTCCCCACAGACATGTCCAGGAACTTGCAGGTACATTTTTGGAAGAGTGGGGTAACATCGCACAGCAAGAACGGGCAAATCTGGTGCAGTCCATGAGGAGGAGATGCACTGCAGTACTTAATGCAGCTGGTGGCCACACCAGATACTGACTTACTTTTGATTTTGACCCCCCTTTGTTCAACGACACATTATTCCATTTATGTTAGTCACATATCTGTGGAACTTGTTCAGTTTATGTCTCAGTTGTTGAATCTTGTTATATTCATACAAATATTTACACATGTTAAGTTTGCTGAAAATAAACACAGTTGAGAGCGAGAGGACGTCTCTTTTTTTTGCTGAGTTTATGTTGCCCTAAGAGTTGGCAGAATCGTATTCAAAACGATTCCTAGCTGTAATGGCTGCCAAAGGTGCTTCCACCAAGTATTAACACAGGGGTGTGACGACATACGTAATATAGACATTATTTTTTGTGTGTGGGGGGGGGGGTTTATAATTTTTCTTCTACTTTGATAATGTGGAGTAGGTTGTGTATATTAGTAGGGGGGAAAAAATCGAATTGAATCCCTTTAAAGATTTATTTTGAAGGCAGCAAAATGTGAAGACTGCGCAAGGGGTGTGTAGACTTTCACCAGCGACTATATGCATTCAGTGTTCCTGCAGCTTGTCATTATGGCTCCTCTGTGGTGATATATGACGTGTGTACGCGCATCCACAGGACACACACACAACGTCAGTACAAAGGTAAGACAATGGCCTTGGCCGCAGTGGGCCTGTTGTTTAGACGTTGTGTCGTTGATTCAGCCTCTCTGGCAGCAGCAGCGAGCAGCTCAGCCCACAGGATTTCCATGGTGTCAACTGACTGTCACAGCACAGGGACCAGCAGCACACTAATACCCTGTCATAATATTACATTAGGTAATGCCCTAGCTAGTGGCCTCAGGAGAAATGTACAGATCCAAATAGATCTGTTTCAACACATTAGTCAGGAAGGGGCCAGAAAACCACCAGATAAAATACAGTAAGCCAATTCACTTTTATTTCGTTTCACTCTTATACAGTTATGATGTATTTGTTTGAAAACCTATACTGTGTGGCCAAATGAATATCTTGTCAATCAATTCAAATTTTTACAAAACCTCAGTTAAATCAACTAGTGTTGTTACACGGTGAACAGTAGGAACCCAGTAAAGGTGTTATAGTTATTACTGTCATCATAGAGGACCCTGTTAGCCCAGAGCTGGATGTAAACACTGTCTCCCACCTCCAATTGTACTACCGCTGCGTTGCTCGCGCTTTCGTGGACATTCATACTGTCATCAGTGTTCCATGTAGTAACCAGCAGCTCACTGTTCTTCATCAGAGACACGACAGAGTTGGGACGGCCAGAGTTGTTGCTGTACATGGAGTAGCGGAAGCAGTACATCCCTCTGACCATGGCTGTGAAGATGCCTATGAAGGGAGATAAATAACACTACTTGATTGACAACGCACTCACGCACACGCACGCACGCACACACACACACACCGTACCTGTAGCAGGATTGTAGCTACTGCCGGTGTTGGAGAAGACTCTTTTGTACTGTAAAGGGGTATTGGTGGTGAAAGGTCCAATATTCCCACTGCCAGAGTCTCTGAGAGCTACAGAGAAGGCCACCTTTGGCTGGGCTGGGGAATGAATTAATGAATTAATGAACGAACAATCAAGTAGATATCAAGAAGATCATAAATAGATAGATGCCACTTTGAGGCAGAGTGGAACCTTGCTCTTACCAGTTGATAAGCTCTTCTTCAAGGCTTTCAGTTCTTCCTCTTGAGCTGTAATAACAGAAAAGATTTCATAATAAAACCTCAACATTACAGGGTAGTAAAGGCTCAACAAATTATTATTATTATTATCATTTAAAAAAATGGTACCTTTATTTAACTAGGCAAGTCAGTTAAGAACAAATTATTATTTACAATGACGGCCTACAACGGCCAAACCCGGACAACGCTGGGCCAATTGTGCGCCGCCCTATGGGAATCGTATTCAAAATAGTAATCAATAAGACAAAGTTCAAATAAATGAAATAAGAATAAGTGTATGAAGCTGTATAACACTTCACAGAATGCTTTGCTTGTTACATCTCTGTGCTACTTACCTGTATTCACTTTCTTCAGCTCCTCCACCTGACTCTCACTGCCCTGTAGCTTGGTCTCCACAGCTCCCAGTTTCTGTCCCATGGCCCCAAAACTTTCCTTCAGGGCAGCCTGCGTCTGGTCCATGGTTCCTAGTCTCTCTTTCATGGCTGCAAGTTCCCTGAACAGGGCACAGGTGTCGGGAAGACAGACAGCTAGACTAGCCCCAGTCCCCTGGTACCCCTCACTGTCCCGATTATCACCCAGTCCCCTGGACAGGCAGCAGCACAGAGACAGCAGTAGCAAGGCTAGAACTTCCTTCATTCTTATTATATATTCTGCAAAAGACTAGAATGTTCTGCGTAGTCTTAAAGAACTGACTGTTCTGCGTAGCTCGAGTGCTCCTCTTTATGCTGTCCCACACCCAGGGTTATAAAGGGGGCTGGCGACAGAGAGGACTACGTCACTCAAAGTTATGTTGATAACTCTGTTGATAACATTGTATGTGTGTGCAGGGTTGAGAAACTCTAGTCTACTTTACTGTAATAAAGTGTAATTCCTGAACATATGAGGCAGGAACAAAAACTCCCCCATTTCCAAGCACACTTCTTGTGTTTATATATTGCCAACTTGTCAGGTTTGTGTCTGTGGAGGGTTTTGAAATTCCGGAAACTTGACAACCCTTTTCGTGGAAATTCACATTTATTGTAGAACATTAGAAATATATGTTTTAGATTGTTTATATGTGCGATCATGGTATCCACAAGATACTAGTAATGTTATTGGACCAAATTATTCCTGCACACAATTTTTGCTGTGCATGTTTCATTTGTCTGGAAAAAAGGTATTTTCATCTGAAATGTCAACAAAACAAGTGTTATAGCTGTAGTTGTTTGTGTGTGCGATGTGTGAGGTGCAGAGTGTACATAACGTGTGTACAGAGGTATACACAAGTTATGTGCATGTGCTGTGTGTGTGTGTTTACTTCACTACTTTGATGGTGGGTATTTGTGCGGAAGAGGGGTGTGTCCTGTTGGTGCGGGAGAGGCTCTGAATTGGCTGTGCTGATTAGCCAAACCTACCCACCACCACTTGACTGACAGCCAGCTGATTCAGCGAGAGCAAAGTCGATTCACAGATACACTCCAGTTTATGCGTTGCTCATTTGCTGTCTGCAAGTAATGTAACACTACAGCCAAAACATACAATACGTTATGATACAGTAATGTAAGACTTGTCATGAGCACATATGACCTCCTTATGTCATAGTATGATTTCATAGTAATCCTAAATTATCATCAGCTATTTTAAACTGCACCGTATGGGGAATAACAGGGTGTCATGTAATTTGTAAGGCAGCCAGTGGCCGTGCCCGAATACCCGTACGCTGCTTGAGTTCTAAATGGTAGGCTTTTTATGTATTCGAAAATAGAACGTTTTATAATAGGCTATGTGAAATTTCGAAAATGGATTATTATTCAAATGCCAGGATGTCATTCCGGCTTTTCATCAAGTAGAATTCGCTGCACACCTTTGAGGAAGAGAATTGTCTTTTCACACTCACGTGTTTGACAACAATAAACAAATTGCGGCGAACAAGCGGGATTGTGCATTAGATGACGCCTTCTCAGTATGAATGAGAAGTATATTGATATTTGTTACTTAATGCATACGTTTTTACTTAAAAGTACGTTCTAAATAGTATGTAGTACTATTAGTACACGGTATGTTATTTTAGTAAGTAGTAGGCAAGACAGATTTCGGGGACAGCCACTGACTCTTACCTGTCTGACAGGGGATGTGGTGCCACCTAGTGGGCGAGTCGGTAAAGCCAGTGTGTGAGGAGAAGATCTGTGTGCCAGTAGTAGCACACTTGCTGGAAGTGCCTTCCTCTCCTCCTCTCCCTTTCATTCTCCCCCGCCTCAGAGCAGGTGGACATCACTATATGAGAGATGCAGGGCAGAAAACAAAGAATTAACAGTGATTAATAACATACCAATAATCACAATCAATGATATGTTTTCTAGGTTGTAGCAATAATCCGTTTTGTCCTCACAGTCTGACGACAGAGTGGGCGCATCAGGGTGCATCTCCCACCCTAACTCTCCTCTTCATCCCACGTCTTTAGTAAGTTTCTAGCCAGGTTCTATCTCGAAAAATAGTTTTTCAACCTAAAGAGATTCTTGTGGTTTAAACAAAGGTGAAATCAGTAGAATAATCAGTAGAGGGCTGAAATCACTAGTGTCTGTGTGTGACGGAGTCAGAGGAGAGCGCAAGGTTGAGCTCAGAGAAGGAGGCCACAGATATAACCAACCTTTTAATGGACAACTGACAAAAAAAAAAAAAGGAAAATCAAAATGTAGTCTGTAATGATAGAGAATAAGATAGTGCTGAGTGGGTGATTAATGAGGAGTTAGTAAGAAGTAACGAGGAGCTGTCCAGCTAGATGAACCACAACCACACTGACTGTCCCCTCACGCTGCAGGGCTCCGCTGTCTTGGAGACGAGTGTGTACAAGAGTGTGTGTGTGTGTGTGAGAGAGAAAGAATTTTAGTGTGAGAGAATCTGTGTGTGTGACAGTGTGAGTGTGTATGCTTGTGGGCATGTGTATGACAGCGCAAGTCTGTGTGGGTGAGTATGAGTGTGTGAGAGTAAGAGTGTGTATGTGTGTGTCTCCATTCTGTTCAGGCACAGTGGAGTGTAAAGCCAGTGAGTGGGTGTTGGTGTGGAGTACAGAGAGGTTGTCACTGACAGGGAGCACTGTGACCTTTCCCAACCAGGCCCAACCCACTCAGCACTTTGCCTCTCCCACTGAATTACACTCCTCATCCTCATGAGTGAGAACAGGTCCCCTAACACACATACCACTTAACCAGACCGCATGTCTACATGCAAGCACACAGAGAGAGAGGGGGCCAATATGGTTTCACGTCCAACCATGAAAGAGAGTTGCCTAGCGACCATCAGAACAGTGGAAGGTGGAATGGAGCATAATGACTAAATGATAAGAGCTTGTGTTGTGCGCAACGAATGACTACTTCCTACTTTTCTTGAAGAACCCTAACTAATCTGTATGTCATTGGATAAGTGAAGCCATGTCTCCACTGTATTATACACTATATGACTTTGTCACCATCATAGGATACCATGTCAGTTCGTCAAATGTCTGCTCTGGTCAAATGTAAGCGCTGTTATTGTGAAGTGGAAACGTCTAGGAGCCACAACGGCTCAGCCGAGAAGTGGTAGGCCATACAAGCTCACAGAACGGGACTGCTGAGTTCTAAACCTCCTCTGGAAGCAACATCAGCACAAGAACTGTTCGTTGGGAGCTTCATAAAATGGGTTTCTATGGCTGAGCAGCCGCAAACAAGCCTAAGATCACTATGCGCAATGCCAATTGGACTCTGGCATCTGGTAGTCCGACGGACGAATCTGGGTTTTGCAGATGCCAGGAGAACGTTTTCTCCCAGAACTCGTAGTGCCAACTATAAAGTTAGGTGAAGGAGGAATAACGGTCTGGGGCTGTTTTTCATGGTTCGGGCTAGGCCCCTTAGTTTCAGTGAAGCGAAATCTTAACACTTGTCACATATACTCCCTCTCCGACCTCTCGGTCATCAGGCTGCTGATTATCCTGCACACCTGTCACCATCGTCAAGCGCACCAGCACCTTATGACACTCACCTGGACTCCATCACCTCCTTGATTATCTTCCCTATATCTGTCACTCCCCTTGGTTCTTTCCTCAGGTGTTATTGACTCTGTTTCATGTCGGTACGTTGTTGGTGGTTTGTGTTTATTGTTTTGTTTATTTATTAAAAACACTCACTCCCTGTACTTGCTTCCCGACTCTCAGCGCACTCGTTACAACACTACAGCATACAATGACATTCTAGACGATTCTGTGCTTCTATCTTTGTGGCAACAGTTTGAGGAATCTTTTTGGCAACAGTTTGAGGAAGGCCCTTTGCGGTTTCAGCATGACAATGCCGCCGTACACAAAGCAAGGTCCATACAGAAATGGTTTGTTGAGATTGGTGTGTAAGAACTTGCCTGCACAGAGCCCTGGGATGTCCCTCCTACCATTTCATTCGCTCTTCCGACTGTCCATCAACTCCTGGCTGAACCCTACACCGCAGCCACTGACAAAGCACATGCCTGCAGTCGTTACATCGTAGCTTAGCAGGGGAGAGTGGTTTTATCACGGTCGCACATTCAGAGATCGATTTATAGCCATTCATCTAAAATAATTTATAGATATTAAAACCAAAAACTATTTCTGTTTGTCATAAACAGACAATATTAATATGATATGAAAGGTGAGTTCCTAACGAGTTCAGGAAGCCAAGCTCTGTGAGACGTTCACAGCGATGAGGGCAGACGTTTTGATCAAGAGGGACCTTTAGAAAATATGCAAATGTTCTCTAACACTAAACAATATGTATTTTACAGTTATAAGGAAGGTGAAATATTATAGTTAGTAGTTTTATAATTTGATTATGCTATATTTATAACGCATATAAGTCATGTCAAGCCTTATTCATACACTATTTTTATTTACATTTTTAGGGTGTTTTGTTGCATAGGAAATACATCATACAAAACATTTCATATTTTCACCATATTCGTACTGTGCACTTGAGCTTGTGTCCTCAAAAGTGACTACACTTCAGCAATTTATAACTATTTACACTAGAAACCTGAGATTTTAACCTTTCTTTGAGTATGCAGCATTACTAGTTCATGTTTATGGTCCTCTCATGATGAATAATTACTTTTGGGGATGACCTAGATTACATTTGATGACATTTAGTTACATTTAACTGGTTAAACTAGCTTGTCAAAGAGAGTCTAGCCATGTAAAGGGTTAAGTATACCAGGAAGTGCAGAAAAACATCTGACAGTATCAGATGTGGAGGAGCATGTTCGTTTCACTATGTTGAAGTGAAATTTAAAGAGACGGAGTGTGTATTGTACACGTAAGCACAGTCTTGCATTCTCTTCACAAATCTTTTTTTGAATAACTGCATACAATCTTCAGGCCTTGTTTGATACTACAAACAGAAAGAGCTGAGAAAGCAGCCCCAGTTAAAGAAAGGTAAGTATTGCATGGACAGATGAAGAACTGGTTAACTAGTGTTTATGTCTTCACCTGTTTTCTTTGAGATCATTTCAGGATTTTTCCTTGTGCAACATGGTAAAATATCTATTAGAATTGGGAAGCTAGTGTATCATAATGCCACCTTGACGACTATAGAGTTGAAGCTACATTGTATTTGTTTGTGCCTTTCGAAAGACACTTTACATAAGCTTCTGCACTATGACCAACATAATGTCTTGTGAGTGGACCCATTCTATTAAATGTCTCATGATTTATCATTTGGTCTCTGTCTAGATATGGCGTCCTCCAGCAGTCTCCTGTCTGAAGAGCAGTTCCTGTGTTCTATCTGTCTGGATGTGTTCACTGATCCTGTAGCCATTCCATGTGGACACAACTTCTGCAAGGCCTGTATCAGAAAGTACTGGGACACCACTGACCTGTGCCAGTGTCCAATGTGTAAAAAATCATTTGATAGGAGACCAGATCTCTTTGTCAATACTTTCATTTCTGAGATGGCTGCTCAGTTCAGGAAGTCAGTTCAAGTGAAAGCTACCAGCATCCCAGACCATTGCCCTACTGAGCTTAGAGGAGTGGCCTGTGACGTCTGCACTGGGACGAAGCACAAGGCCCTGAAGTCTTGCGTGGTGTGTCTGGCCTGTGAGACTCACCTGGAGGCTCATCAGATAGCCCCAGCCCTGAAGAAACACAAGCTGATCGATCCTGTGGAGAACCTGGAAGACAGGGTGTGTAAGGAACATGGCAAACTCCTGGAGATGTTCTGTAGGACTGACCAGACGTGTGTTTGTGTCTTGTGTATAAAAACAGACCACAAGACTCACTACACCGTCCCTCTAAAGGAAGAGTATGGAAAGAAGAAAGCCCAGCTGGGGAAAACGGAGGTAGAAGTGCAGCAGATGATCCAGAAGCAACTGCAGAAGGTTAAGGACATCAAATACTCAATAGTGCTCTGCAAGAGAGACGCAGAGAGAGAGATAGCAGACAGCGTGCAGGTCTTCACTGCCCTGGTGCGCTCCATTGAGAGAAGCCAGGCTGATATCATTGAGGTGGTCGAGGAGAAGCAGAAAGCAGCAGAGAGGCAGGCTGAAGGCCTCATTAAAGAGCTGGAGCAGGAAATCACTGAGCTACAGAGGAGACACACTGAGCTGGAGCAGCTGTCACACACTGAGGATCACCTCCACCTCCTCCAGAGCTCCACATCCCTCTGCAGCCTTCCTCCCACCAAGGACAGGTCTAAGATAAGTGTTCACAGTGGTCAGGGTGTGGGCACTCTGAGGAGAGCAGCGTCTCAGCTGGAGGAGACACTCATTAGTGAAGTGAAGAAGTTGTGTGATGCTGAGCTGAAAATGATTCAGCAGTATGCAGTGGATGTGACTTTGGATCCTGATACAGCAAACAGGTATCTCATCCTGTCTAAGGACAGGAAACAAGTGAGACAGTCAAACACACCAAACAATCACCGTGACAACCCAAATAGGTTTTCCATCTGTTCCAGTGTGATGGGAAAGGAGGGCTTCTCCTCAGGGAGATTTTACTATGAGGTACAAGTGAAAGGGGATGGCTGGGATTTAGGAGTGGCCGGAGAGTCCAGCAACAGGAAGGGAGAGATTTATCTGAGCCCTCTTGATTTATACTGGGCTGTTGTGCTGAGGAATGGGAACGAGTATCAAGCTAATGAAGACTCTGTTGTCCCCCTCTTTCTGAGAGAGAAGCCCCAGAAGGTGGGGGTGTTTGTGGATTATGAGGAGGGTCGGGTCTCTTTTTATGATGTGGAGGCCAGGTCTCATATCTACTCTTTCACTGGCTGCACCTTCACTGAGAAACTCTATCCATACTTCAGTCCGTATTTTTCCAAACGCGGTCAAAACTCTATCCCTCTGATCATATGTCCCGTCGAATACACAGACTGAGTTGCAACCTCCAAGTCTAACTTGGGGAATCATATCTGTTGTCACAAAGGACAACCAATATGTTAACCAATACTGTCGCTGTGATATTTTATTTGTTTCCAACTTATTGTGCAAACAATGGCCTTATGATGTACGATAGACATTTTAAAACATGCTGGAGCAGCTCTCACGTAGTGAGGTCCCCATCCACCTCCTCCAGAGCTCCCCATCCCTCTGCAGTCTTTCTCCCATCAAGGACTGGTCTGAGATCAGGGTTCACAGCAGTCTGGGTGTGGGGAACCTGCAGAGAGCTGCGTCTCAGCTGGAGGAGACACTGGAGTGAAGAAGTTGTGTGATGCTGAGCTGAAGAGGATTCAGCAGTATGCAGTGGATGTGACTCTGGACGCTGATACTGCTCACTTCTGTCTCACACTGTCTAAGAACAGGAAACAAGTGAGACCGGGAAACCCGCGTTATAGTCTCCCTGACAAAGAGGTTTGACCCAGCTGCCTGTGTCCTGGGAAATGAGGGCTTCTCCTCTGGGAGATTCTACTATGAGGTGCAGGTGAATGGGCTTAACTGGGATTTAGGAGTGGTCAGAGAGTCCACAAACAGGAAGGGATACCTAACAATGAGTCCTAAGGATGGATATTGGACCATGTGGCGGAAGACTGGAAATACATATCAAGCTAATGGTGACTCTGTTGTCCTCCTCCGCCTGAGAGAGACCCCCCCAGAAGGTGGGAGCTTCACTGAAAAACTCTATCCATTATTTAGCTCTTGCATTACTAGTCGTGGTAAAAAACTGTGTCCCTCTGATCATCTCTCCTGTCAATCACACAGACTGAGTTCCAACCTTAAATTCTAACTCGTGAAATAAGCCAATCCTATCTGTTGTCACAAGGGAAACCAATATGTTTACCATTACTGTCACTGTGACAATTATTTCTTTTTCCACCCGGTGCAAACATCATTGTTTCCACCATTGTGCAACCAGTGGCCTTATACAATATGAAACATTAGATAGGCATTTTCAAACATGACATGTTCACATAACAGGTAGAATATATCCTATGTCTAGGCAGGCTGTGTATTGTGACCTCCTGTGAAGAATTCTACATATGTGTTTAAATCATTTAAAAAGGGATCATCTATCGGTCTATGTGCTTACTGAAGTGTATACAGTATACTATGTTCATACAGCCACCCACTACGAGTGTTGGATATTAAAGTCAATTGTCATCCCTTGAATGTGTTTCTCTGTCAGTGACAGTATCACAGTAAGACTAGTATCTCTACACCATACAGCATTGCAGGGACAGAGGTGAGAATACAAGCATCAATTTTTATTTTATACTTTATATACCCTGCAGTATATCGGTGACAGTGACATATATTCCTAGTAACTAACAGCAGAGGTGCAAATGAATGAACAACCAGTAGGCTACACTGCTACACTGTCAACTCTCTATCTTTCTTTTCCCTCTCTTGCTCACTCATTTTCTCTCTCTCTCTCTGTGTTAAAACTCTGCAGGTATTTCCATGTTTTCTTCTAGTTTCTAACCTCTGACTGAGAAAAACAGTTCAGCCGTGTAAAGAGTTAAGTCTTACTGCAAGTGGAGAAAACTGCATGACAGTATTACATGGGGAGGAGTTTCACTTTGCTGAAGTGGAACCTAAGTCGAGAGACTTTATGCGTATTGTGCTCAGATAGAAAACATATATGTGTTTTTGAACAACTACACAGTCCCTACACAGGAAGGGGCCAGAAAGCCAACAGATAAAATACAGTAAGCCAATTAACTGTTATTTAGTTTCACTCTTATACAGTTCTGAAATATTTGCAGTATGGCCAAAATAATGTCTTGTAAATAAATTCAAATCTTTATAAAATCTCAGTTAAATGAACGGGCCTTGTTACACGGTGAACAGTAGAAACACAGTTAGTGTTATAGTTATTACTGTCACGACTTCCTCTCCTTGTTCGGGCGGTGTTCGGCGGTCGACGTCACCTCTCCTTGTTCGGTCGGTGTTCGGCGGTCGACGTCACCTCTCCTTGTTCGGTTGGTGTTCGGCAGTCGACGTCACCTCTCCTTGTTCGGTTGGTGTTCGCCGGTCGACGTCACTCTCCTTGTTCGGTCGGTGTTCGGCGGTCGACGTCACTCTCTCTTGTTCGGTTGGTGTTCGGCAGTCGACGTCACCTCTCCTTGTTCGGTTGGTGTTCGGCGGTCGACTCACCTCTCCTTGTTCGGTTGGTGTTCGGCGTCGACGTCACCTCTCCTTGTTCGGTCGGGTGTTCGGCGGTCGACGTCACTCTCCTTGTTCGGCGGTGTTCGGCGGTCGACGTCACTCTCCTTGTTCGGTTGGTGTTCGGCGTCGACGTCACCTCTCCTTGTTCGGTTGGTGTTTCGGCGGTCGACGTCACCTCTCCTTGTTCGGGCGGTGTTCGGCGGTCGACCTCACCTCTCCTTCTTCGGTTGGTGTTCGGCAGTTGACGTCACCTCTCCTTGTTCGGGCGGTGTTCGGCGGTCGACGTCACCGGCCTTCTAGCCATCGCTGATCCATTTTTCATTTTCCATTGGTTTTGTCTTCCTTCACACCTGGTTCCAATCCTATCAATTACATGTTGTGTATTTAACCCTCTGTTTCCCCTCATGTCCTTGTCGGAGATTGTTTGATTGTATGTGATGTGCATGTATTGTGTTGGTGTGCAACGGGTTTTGTACCCACTTTTGTTATTTTGTACATTTTGGTTTTTGGAGTTTTATCAGCATTTATTAAACAACTCTGTTTATACCAAGTTCGTTCTCCTGCGCCTGACTCCTGCGCCACCAACATGCACCCCTTACAATTACTGTCATCATAGACGACCCTGTTAGCCCAGAACTGGATGGCGACTTCTAGGGCCATATGTAGCTTTAGCTAAGTTGTAGAAATTGTGCATGTCGTTTTTGTCTGCATAAATTTGGATTTCCTGTGCCTTATTTGTCCACAATTCGTTCTGTTAGATTACTTGTTAGATATTACTGCATGGTCGGAACTAGAAGCACAAGCATTTCGCTACCCTCGCATGAACATCTGCTAACCATGTGTGACAAATACAATTTGATTCGATTTGCAGAGCACGCAAGGTTGTTTGCACTTCCTTGCGTGATGCACACCATTGCTGGCGGAGGGTAGCAGATGTGGGGCTGTTGAGAGTAGCCTTACGCGCTTTGTGCATATTGTCCAGTAAGGTTGTGATGGGGTCCGCGTTCTCATCGAACCAGTCCGGATGTTTCCTGCCTCTCTAGGCAATGGAGTAGCCAATGGAGTAGCCAATGGAGTATACAAGAGCATGCACACAAACACACACACAGTACCTGTAGCAGGAATGTAGCAGCTGCTCTTCAGCAAAGTATATTTGACATAAACCCCCCTGAACACTTGAAAAAAAACATGTGACCCTCCCCTATACCCAGAATAATAATTAAAACAAAGTGGATAGCTGACAACATACCTACCGTTGACCCCAGCCTGGTCTCAGACTCAACGCAACAGGACACATTTGTTTATGTTAGGTTTGGTATGGTTACATAAGACAGATGGTTACTTATGGCAAAAAAGAAAATAGGGTGTTGGTCAGGGTGGATTGGTGGATGTATAACGTGAGGTTGTGAGTTCAAATCTCATCACGGACAACTATAGCATTTTAGCAACTTTCTATCTACTTTGCAACTCCTTAGGATATTAGCTAACCGTTCCCCTAACCCTAACCTTAACCCTTTTAGCTAACCCTTCCCCTAGTCCTAACCCTTTAACCTAACTCCTAAACTTAACCCTAACCTCGCCTTAGCTAACGTTAGCCACCTAACCAGAATTCGTAACATATCATACAAATTGTAATTCATAACATATCATACTAAAATGGGTGAATGACATCCACAAATGAATACATACCATACAAAATGTGAGATCATACTAGATGAAGTGTCTTGTATTTCTGTACAGAATCATATCAAATGCTCTGAGACCAGGTTGTCACTTCTTGGACAGATCAGAGGCTTAGATATACAGTTTTAAAATATGTTCTTCGTCCTATATGCATTACATGGCAACACAGGAGTTTTGATAGTGCACAGGGCTGCAGGCCAGAAGGTTGTGGGTTTGCAGACCACCGTGGACAAGAGTAGGGGTGGAAAGATCACCTTTGTAGTAAAAGCATTGCAGGAATCTATCACCGTATTTGAAGGTCTGCGTAAAAATAGCCTTCTATAAATATCGAATACAATTTTACGTCATTATACATATTAGCAGAATCTTTTTTAATACCACACAAATTACCAAAATGACAGGCTAAGAATGGACAAAGAGATATGTCTGTGTTCATCCTATTACATTTCCCCAATGACAAATCACTCTCTTGTTTGCAATGAAACTGTCCCCGTTTGCAAACAATTACATCCGAGACGTCATTAGGAATCTGAGCATGGTACTTTCAAAAGTTAGGCCTAACTTTCCACCCCAGACAGAGTAGGTCTAACTTTCCACCCCAGACAGGTAGGGTCTAACTTTCCACCCCAGACAGAGTAGGTCTAACTTTCCACCCCAGACAGAGTAGGTCTAACTTTCCACCCCAGACAGAGTAGGTCTACCTACACAGAAACATGTCAGCTTTAACTGCTGGCTACTCTTCTTCCATGGCTGTACCCAACGAGAAAAGTGTTTCCTTCAAAGCTGTCTGGGTTTTAACATCTATTGTACAGAAGGTGAATAGCTTAAATCAACTGATAGTGACAGAATTACATTGCTTCCCAAGCAAAGTCTATTTTTTGTCTCCTCGGCTATAGAAGGTTGTAGCTCAGCCTCTGACTGTCAAAGAAACATCGGAGTCACGTCTTTCCCAGGTATTTTACAGATTGCAAGAAACATAAAGCACCGCGGACCTATGATCCATTTTATTCAAAATCTTTAAGGGTCCTTTTTGCCATTTTCTTTAATTAAAGTTAGGCCTATAGCATACCCTCTCAATTCAAGTCTTGGTTTTAACTTAACTTCACTGACATGAAGGTAGGCTATTTAAAGAGTCCATGGTGGGTGTAGGAATTGACCAACAAATCTATGGATATAGCAGCCTATAGCCTAATTGTCTGTCAAACAGGTAGGTCCCTACCTCTTAAATAGGAAGAAATAGGCTCCAACACAAAGCCCTCGTTGTTAGTAAAGTCTAATTAAAATGAAGGCAGTTTAAATGAATTATGCCTACTCGAATTTGCCTACTTCCAGCACCATGAGCTGTCCATTTCCCAATGATTGTGCAGAGGCTACTGCTTCAAGTTTCAGCATCTCAATGTAAGTTACTTGAATCTGGTTTAGGTCAATAACTCTAATAAATATATCATGGGCAAGAAACATCTATTTTTTAACAAACTTACTGTAGCAGGCTCAAGGATGTGGGGTTCCACATCATCAAGTTCAATAACAAAACTTGCACCAGTAGCACAAATAGAATGCAAATGGGAAGTTTATTAGGGGTTTTGGTACACTGGGGAAGAAGGGAGAATTCACCAATCACCTCACAGTCCACAAGCCGTTCTCTTTGTCCGTTCTGTTTTCCAGGGGTAGTCCTCACACTCGGGTCCTCAGCCAATCCGGTACACAAGGCGGGTAGTCCGACAGTCCAGGTCACAACGGGTAATCTCACAGAATCTCACAGGAAGTCCATATAAGACCCGGGGGTGGATCCAACAGGCTGCCAAATATCTCCCCTCAAAAACCACTCCCCTCACCTCCCCCTTCTGCCACAATACATTTTAGTTGTAGCAAGCTACCGAAGTTCACCTCCGGTCCTCCTTCTCATCTTTGCATTCTCCTTGTCAAACTGAACAGAACATAGGCTAGTCCGCATGCAAGATAGTACATTTTTTGGACTAGACCTAATCTAAATTTATTAGAAGCCTTGACTCTCCTCCTGAACTGCCACCGTAGGCCTACACAGCACATGGGTTAGGCACCACACAAACGTTTTTGATCAGCACGAGCAGAGCAGGTTGGTGCTCAGGGTTGGAATATCCACTGCAGTGTGTAATGCAGCCTAGTTTCATTTACACCATCCCAGCAGCTCTCTTAGAAATATAACTTTGCTCTGTGCTTCTCCGAGCATGCACTTTGTAGCCTATAGGCTATGGATCATTTGATTGAGACAACAATCAATAGCCTATAGGTGGAATTGATATTGTGCACCCAGCAGAGAATCAGAGATGAGGTCGGGGGTGGCACACATCGATAGACAGTGTAATAAGCAACCAATTCTAAAACACTGAGAAATATTGAAATTGTGTCAATTACAAATGACATCACCCTCCCCTGGACTAGACAAAAAATACTCAGAAGTCAAGGATCGGTAGGATGGTCAGTTTTACGAGGGTATGTTTAGCAGCATGAGTGAAGGAGGCTTTGTTGCGAAATAGGAAGCCGATTCTAGATTTAATTTTGGATTGGAGATGCTTAATGTGAGTCTGGAAGGAAGGTTTATAGTCTAACCAGACACCTGGGTATTTGTAGTTGTCCACATATTCTAAGTCAGAACCGTCCAGAGTAGTGATGCTTCCATGGAAGGAGTGTTGTATGGCATTGAAGCTCATCTGGAGGTTTGTTAACACAGTGTCCAAAGAAGGGCCAGAAGTATACAGAATGGTGTCATCTGCGTAGAGTAGGATCAGAGAATCACCAGCAGCAAGAGCGACATCTTAGATATATATACCGAGAAAATAGTCGGCCCGAGAATTGAACCCTGTGGCATAGAGACTGCCAGAGGTCCGGACAACAGGCCCTCCGATTTGACACACTGAACTCTATCTGAGAAGTAGTTGGTGAACCAGGCAAGGCAGTCATTTGAGAAACCAAGGCTGTTGAGTCTGCCGATAAGAATGCGGTGGTGATTGATAGAGTCGAATGCCTTGGCCAGGTCGATGAATACAGCTGCACAGTACTGTCTTTTATCGATGGCGGTTATGATATCGTTTAGGACCTTGAGCGTGGCTGAGGTCCACCCATGACCAGCTCGGAAACTGAAATGATTGGTCTAGTTATGTAAGGGATCAAGGGGATTGAATGCATGTAAAAAAAAAAAGCCCCTCAAAATTAGTGTGACACTGAATGGCGACAGAGAACTCTTAAAAAGCAGGGGCGCAACTTTCATTGGGAATGTGATACAAAAACAATGCAACGGTGTGCTTTAGGACCAGGGGGAAATCATTTAGAGGGGAAAATAATTTGGTTAGGGTGTAGGGGCAGATTTGTCTTATTGTCTTCAGGAGATTTTATTATTAATTTACATAGAATGATCAGTGGAACAAATCTCATTCTTAGCTAAGGGCTAAAATAAAGGGTAATTACTCTGCTGGTCAGCAATAACACTACTGCAAGAACACAACCATCACTTATTTTATTATTCCACTAGCCAGCGTAATCACGCAATTGAAATCTGATCTGCCTACTTTTCTCTTTTAAAATGAATTATATGAGGCAGTGTATTTTTGCAGCCATTCATGAATAAGTCATACAAATAAGCATTGGATATTAAATGCTCCTGGAATCAATTTTTTCCCACATTTTAGTATTGTGCACATGCTAGGCAGAGATGGTAAACGCATCATCTTTTGTCCATGTAGAGTCAGATGATTGCAAGGGTCTTCAACTAGTAGGCATACACCACCTGAATATTGAGACATTCATTAGATTTTCTTGAAGGTTTTGTGTTTTTGAGAAATTAATTGATATAACAAGAACATCTACAAACAGCCAGCACTTGAGGTGAGGCCAATACTCCTGAGAGCAAGCAGGATTTTCTTCCATCCCCATTTTAAAGAGATAGGTCACTCAAATGACAAAATGTTTGTGTCCTTACCTTGAAAGCAGTCTATGGATGTCACGTTCGTTGGAATGAATATCGGACCAAGGTGCAGCGTATGTTGAGTTCCACATCATTTCTTAAAGAAAGTAATACTTAGCAAAGACAAAAACAAATAAACCAATAACAAACAGACTACAGAGAACGCTACGTGCACTAATTCAAAACAATATCCCATAACCCACAGGTGGAAAAAATGCTACTTAAGTATGATCCCCAATTCGAGACAACGATAGTCAGCTGCCTCTAATTGGGAATATAAACTAGACTAAACCCCTAGTCACGCCCTGACCTACTCTACCATAGAAAATAAAGGCTTTCTATGGTCAGAACGTGACAATGGATAAGGAGACTGCAATCTACGATTTTGTTTTTCGTCTAGGGGTTGTGCCAGGGTATCTCTCTCTCTCTCTCTCTCTCTCTCTCTCTCTCTCCATTTGAATTTGGATGCGGTTATATGCAAATTCTTTGCAGTCATAGCATTCAAATAACTCCGTGGCAGTTACATTTGCAGAGACCCTACTTTATTGAAATGTAAAGTATATAGACATTTTGTATAACGTGTGTATTCTTACACGACCATAGCTAGGTGTCTGGTGCCAGGTAGGCTTTGTTTACTGTGATGTGCTGTGTAGAATTTATGTGTTTTAAGTTATCTGAATGTACAGTACCAGTCAAAAGGTTGGACACGCCTACTCATTCCAGGGTTTTTCTTTATTTGTACTATTTTCGACATTGTGGAATAATAGCGAAGACATAAACTATGAGGTAACACATATGGAATCATGTAGTAACCAAAAAAGTGTTAAACAAATCAAAATATATTTTATATTTGAGATTCTTCAAAGCAGCCACCTTTTGCCTTGATGACAGCTTTCACACGCTTGGCAATCTCTCAACCAGTTTCATGAGGTAGTCACCTGGAATGCATTTCAATTAACAGGTGTGCCTTGTTAAAAGTTAATTTGTGGAACTTCTTTCCTTCTTAATGCGTTTGAGCCAATCAGTTGTGTTGTGACATGGTAGGGGTGGTATACAGAAGATATCCCTATTTGGTAAAAGACCAAGTCTATATTATGGCAAGAACAGGTTAAATAAGCAAAGAGAAATGACAGTCCATCATTACTTTAAGCCATGAAGGTCAGTCAATACGGAAAATGTCAAGAACTTTGAAAGTTTCTTCAAATGCAGTCGCAAAAACCATCAAGCGCTATGATGAAACTGGCTCTCATGAGGACCGCCACAGGAAAGGAAGACCCAGATTTACCTCTGCTGCAGAGGATAAGTTCATTAGCGTTACCACCCACAGAAATTGCAGCCCAAATAAATGCTTCACAGAGTTCAAATAATGGACACATCTCAACATCAACTGTTCAGAGGAGACTGCGTGAATCAGGCCTCCACTAGTAAAGGACACCACCAATAAGAAGAGACTTTCTTGGGCCAAGAACTACGAGCAATGGACATTAGACCGGTAGAAATCTGTTCTTTGGTTTGATGAGTCCAAAATTTAGATTTTTGGTTCCAACCGCCGTGTCTTTGTGAGATGTAGAGTAGGTGAACGGATGATCTCCTCATGTTTGTGGTTCTGACTGTGAAGCATGGAGGTGTGATGGTGTGATGGTGTGGGTGCTTTGCTGGTGACACTGTCTGTGATTTATTTAGAATTCAAGGCACACTTAACCAGCATGACAACCACAGCATTCTGCAGCGATACACCATCCCATCTGGTTTGCGCTTAGTGGGACTATCATTTGTTTTTCAACAGGACAATGACCCAACACACCTCCAGGCTGTGCAAGGGCTATTTGACCAAGAAGGAGAGTGATGGAGTGCTGTGATGGAGTGCTGTATCAGATGACCTGGCCTCCACAATCACCCGAACTCAACCCAGTTGAGATGGTTTGGGATGAGTTGGACAGAAGAGTGAAGGAAAAGCAGCCAACAAGTGCTCAGCATATGTGGGAACTCCTTCACGACTGTTGGAAAAGCATTTCAGGTGACGCTGGTTGAGAGAAAGCCAAAGAGGGTGCAAAGCTGTCATCAAGGTAAAGGGTGGCTACTTTGAATCAAAAATATAAAATATATTTTGATTTGTTGAAAACTTTTGTTTACAACATGATTCCAAATGTGTTGTTTCATGGTTTTGATGTCTTCACATCAAAACCATTCTACAATGTAGAAAATAGTAAAAATAAAAACTTGAATGAGTAGGTGTGTCCAAACTTTTGACTGGTACTGTATGTATTAATGACGTGTCTGAATCTACAGTTACTATCTAATGCCTGTGTGCTTACTGAAGTGTGTATATTATGCTCATGCACTTACCTATACCTGTATGATGCCACCCACTGTGAGTGTTGGATATTAAAGTCAATGGTCTTCCCCTGGCTGAGTTTCTCTGTAGGTGACAGCCTCACATTAACACTAGTATTTGTACATCATACGATAGCGCATGTGCGCGTAAGGTGAGTAAGTATGGGTACCAGTCTCTATAACATGCCACTCCTTATGCCAAAGACAGTAGGGGTGCGCATTAATGAACAACCACTAGGCTACACTGCTGCACTGTCCTCTCTCTCTCTGCACCCTCCACCTCTCTCTCTCTCTCTCTCTCTCTCTCTCTCTCTCTCTCTCTCTCTCTCTCTGCTCTCGTCTCTCTCTCTCTCTCTCTTCTCTCTGCTCTGCTCTCTCTCTCTCTCTCGTCTCTCTCTCTCTCTCTTCTCTCGTCTCTCTCTCTCTCTCTCTCCTCTCTCTCTCTTCTCTCTTCTCTCTCTCTCTCTCTCTCTCTCTCCTCTCTCTTCTCTCCTCTCTCTCTCTCTCTCTCTCTCTCTCTCTCTCTCTGCTCTCTCTCGCTCTCTCTCTCTCTCTCTCTCTCTCTCTCTTCTCTCTCTCTCTCTCTCTCTCTCTCTCTCTCTCTCTCTCTCTTTCTCTTCTTCCTCTCTCTCTCTCTCTCTCTCTCCTCTCGTCTCTCTCTTCTCTCTCTCTCTCGTCTCTCTCTCTCTCTCTCTCTCTCTCTCTCTCTCTGCCTCTCTCTCTCTCTCTCTCTCTCTCTCTCTCTCTTCTCTCTCTCTCTACTCTCTCTCTCTCTTCTCTCTCTCTCTCTCTCTCTCTCTCTCTCTCTCTCTCCTTCTCTCTCTTCTCTCTCTCTCTCTCTCTCTCTCTTCTCTCTCTCTCTCTCTCTCTCTCTCTCTCTCTCTGCTCTGCTCTCTCTCTCTCTCTCTCTCTCTCTCTCTCTCTCTCTCTCTCTCGTCTCTCTCTCTCTCTCTCCCTCTCTCTCTCTCTCTCTCTCTCTCTTTCTCCTCCTCCCGCAAAAGCACTGCAGGTACTTGCAGTTCGCCTCTCGTTTCTAGTTTTATAGCTTACAGTTATTCGTCGTTAGTCAGCACCTCTACACTGAATAATTGTTCTGGTGTGCGCCAGTCATGCTTTTTTACCCCTCTAGTTTCTAACCACTGAATGAGTAAGAGAAGTAAGTAATTTTAAATTCACGAGGTCGCTGATGCACCTGTCTACAATCGGCGGCCTTCTTGCACTCTTTTTTCATCACTGTTCTCGTCCTCTTCTTTTCTCTGGGCCTTTCAGCCATTCATCAGAGGAGACTCCACACAGATGAGGCCGTGTTCTGGGGATTCACTCACACGGGTTATGTGTGTCGTGTCTAACACACTACATACACACACACACCACACACACCACACACACACACACACAACACACACACACACACCACAACACAACACACACACACACACACCACACACACAACACACACACACACACACACACACACACACCACACACAATGGAAGGCAAAAACATACGTGTCACACAAATGTACACACACAAATATAAATAAGACTCCCTACCTCTTCCATCCTGGTGTTGTGGTCCTCAGCCAAGCTGTCAACAGATCTGTTCTGACCTGTCGTGGTTCTCCCTCTCCACCTTCTGCCTCCACCGGGCCCTGACTAGGCCCTGCCACCCGACCCACACACACACACCTCTCTAAACCCAGCTTGTAGTGCCGTTCCGCCAGCCTGCGCCTGGGCAGGAGGATACAAACAGACCAGGACACAGAGACAGAGGCAAGATTCAGGATGAAAACAGTTGTATAGTCAAAGTTGTAAACTGTAAGGTCATTCCATATGATTTCAATCACTTTTTTAATTTTTTTTTGCAATACAAAACATACACAAACAAATGACAACATTCAGACGATCACAAACATCTACATCATCATCCCTGCCCAGACCCACCTGCTCACACCCCCATCTCCAGTGTCCGCATCGCTGTCCGCCACATGCCCTCAAACTGCACTATTTTGTTTCTCTCTGTCGCCCACGCACTTTCCACGTGTTAACGATGGAGGACATGTTTGGAAGATTTTGTTCAACTGTAAACGGGTGCAGTTGGAAAGATATTGAATTCACATGGAACGACTCTGTAGTCAATTATTCTATAATATATGATACATTTTACAAGAATAACATATTTCATTGTCTACTTTAAGAATAAAGTGAGTTGATTTTACAGGGGAAAAGAAGAAATTGTATTATTAAGGGTGCTCATATTCTAGGTTTGCTCCTATCAGAACTGTTTGTCCCTCTTGAGACGTCGTAGCAACAACATATCCAGTGTACACTTCCTCAAAATAATCAGAATTAATCTAAGCTCAATCAAGAAATCTGTAATACATGTTCACGTTTTGCCAATGAAGTCTTAGTCACTCAGTTTTACATTTACTAAGATGTTTGGTGCAGTGGTTCTCAAGTTAAAAAATGTGCATGAAAACTAGCCTTCTCTCGTTGAATGACAACAAACACTTCATTGAAGAATCCAGTCCATTGTTCCCAATCCTACTAGGAGTAGTACTGCTGACCAATCACTGACGAAGGGGCGTAGACGAAGGGGCGTAGGCTCATGGCCTCTCCTCTCCTCGGCAGATTGTCTAATTCTGACCCAATCTTAATTAAATGACCAAGCAGAGGACACAAGATTAACGACCAAAAGACCAGGGGAAGGCGGCTTGACGACATCCCACCAGATCGTTACGGACGAGGCATTAAATCCAGGCGCTGTATACAAACAGGACAGGCTCAAAGGTTGACTGTCTACCACCAGAGGGACTTTTTACATGGCTAAGAAATCACCAGCCACACATTTGTCTGGTGGTCTGGTCAGGTTATGGATACCACTGATCACTGCTTTAGCTAAAAACACTAGACCCTTGTTCTAGCCAAAACCTTTAGACTTGAGAGATTTTCTTCTCCAAGTCGAAACGATGCTAAGCCATAATGTAGGCACCGCGGAGCCGGCACGGGATATGCACTACCGTTCAAAAGTTTGGGGTCACTTAGAAATGTCCGTGTTTTTGAAAGGAAATCACATTTTTTTGTCCATTAAAAGAACATCAAATTGGTACAGTGTAGACATTGTTAATGTTGTAAATGACTATTGTAGCTGGAAACGGCAGATTTTTTTGTGGAATATCTAAATAGGCGTACAGAAGCCAATTATCAGCAACCATCACTCCTGTGTTCCAATGGCACGTTGTGTTAGCTAATCCAAGTTTATAATTTTAAAAGTCTGATTGATCATTAGAAAACCCTTTTGCAATTATGTTAGCACAGCTGAAAACTGTTGTCCTGATTAAAGAAGCAATAAAACGGGCATTCTTTAGACTAGTTGAGTATCTGGAGCATCAGCATTTGTGGGTTCGATTACAGGCTCAAAATGGCTAGAAATAAAGAACTTTCTTCTGAAACTCAGTCTATTCTTGTTCTGAGAAATGAAGGCTATTCCATGCGAGAAATGGCCAAGAAACTGAAGTTCTGGTACAACACTGTGTACTAAGGAGACCTAGCCATACTAAAATGACTAGACCCAGGCTCCGTCTTCTGCTGCTGCAGTTACCTGGCTAATAATAGATAAGGGTCTGAAACTCTGTATTGTGTGCGTGTCTGTGTTATTGTGTGTGTGTGTGTGTGTGTGTGTGTGTGTGTGTGTGTGTGTGTGTGTGTGTGTGTGTGTGTGTGT
>NC_036844.1:11963593-12037754 GCF_002910315.2 Salvelinus sp. IW2-2015 | reverse complement strand
GGTAAGGCGATACGTGCCATATTTTCCAGCAGCGTCCTGTGCACATTAGTCAACTCAGCCAGAGATGACAGCCATTGATTTCAGCTTACAATAACTCAGCATCCACATAATTACGAGGGACATCTAATCATGACCTGTGGCTGTTTGTGTGTTTATATATATGTGTGTGTGTGTGTGTGTGTGTGTCTGTTGTACCATACCATTACTATTGTCCCCACAGTAACACCAGAAAAAAAAATGCTTCAACAACTTCCATTGCCATGGAAATATACTGTCCCTGCATTTCCCCTCTTCCACTCTGAAACAGAAAAGCACTTGAAGCAGTTAAAATGTTTTACTCTGACTATCAACAATAATCTAACCTCTTTACTTCCTTATCTGGCATCTTCTGTTATAGACAAACACCTCAACACTCTACTTCTCTCTTCTCTCGAAGCTGAAGTGACCTGAAGGCCATGTCTCCCCTGTAGAACATCTATGTTAAGATTGCTCCTGGGGCCAGATTTCTCTTTTGGAGACTCTCTGAAAATGTTCTGCTGGATTGGGTTGGTTTGTGATTGTAGTATTGCCATAGTAAACAGATCGATGTTTGCATGAATGAAACACTCTGCATAAGCAGCCAGCATCCATATCTGTAGATTACAATGCTATCGATCGTAGAGTCTCTCTCGCCCGTTCAGCCCCTCGGCTAAAGCCAAGTAGGTCAGAAGAGAGGGAGCTCAGACTGGGGACATATCCAAGTATGTAGGTCCGCATGGTGCCATTCCGTTCAACTAGTTGATTTCCATCTGATTGATTTAACTGTCTTTTGACCGTTTCCCATGGTTTCATTGCAAACTACAAGAAATGAATCCACTCCATTATATCCCTCTCTGAGGGCCAAACACACCTCTGAGTGTGAGCAGCAGTGTGTGCACGTGTTTAACTGTTCTTGCGGGGACCAGAAGTCCCCACAAGAATAGTCAACGAGGTCAAATGCTATTTCTATGAGGTTTAGGGTTAGAATTGGGGTTAGGAGCTAGGGTTATGGTTAATGTTAGGTTTTGGGTTAAGGTTAAGTTTAGGGTTAGGGTAAGAGTAAGGATACAGGTTAGGGTTAGGGGTTAGGGAAAATAGCATTTTTTACATGGACTGGATATGGTCCCAAGTTAACTGTATTAACAACTGTGTGTGTTGTGTGTGTGTGTGTGGTGTGTGTGTGTGTGTTGTGTTGTGTGTGTGTTGTGTGTGTGTGGTGTGTGTTGTGTGTGTATAGTAGTTGTGTGTATAGTGGTGTGTGTGGAATGAGTGATTGAGTAATGCAAGACATATTTCGCTAAGCTGCTGAGTGGATTTGTCATGCTAGCGTTTAGCAGTGTTTAGTTCGACCATATTCTCAAATCCCTTCTCATTCCTAGCAAGACCACCCTTATTCATCAGGACAGGAATCTCTTTCAAAAAGAGTGAAACAGTATCTAAATGAATATAGCCTCATCTGAAAAAGAATGGGCTGTACTCTTACAACTAAGTTCAAAAGAAACACATTGTTTATTCTGTTTTGAACATGGCTATTTTAAGCAGACCATATGAAAACACACTGAAAGTAACAAGTGCACAAGAACTACAAAGGATAGACAGAGTGGATGACTAAAACAACTGGTTAATAACAGTGACTCAGACAGAGAGAAGAGAGGTCTTGATACACCCTCACAGATGCCCCGTACACACACACCAAACACACACACACACACACCACACACACACCACACACACACACAACACACACCACACACGACAACACACACACCAAACACACACACACACACACACACACACACACCACACAACCAACCACACACACACACACACAGCTTACTTTCCCACACTCCTGTAATTCACTTATCCGTAGCCACTGTGACAGATGAACTAGTGAGTCTTTAGCTGTTCTCCTTATTGCACACTTTTATTCAAAGCATATGACTTCAACAGTTAGTACCTGTTACCCTATCACTTCGTCTAGTAGCAAAAGCAAGGATCGCGGTACTCAGAATTCAGTCCACACATGGTAGTATATAAATGCGGGAAATTATGAATTACGAATAGCACAGCGGAAGATTAATGGAGTCTCTAGAGGGAGAGAGAGAGATGGGAAATGGGGTAGGGAATTGACAGGAAGAATTGATTTCTTCATTGGACTTTGAATAAAAAGCCCATTTCTCTGTGGAAAGAGAGTGAGCTTGATAAAATTAAAGAGATGATTCTCTGTGAGAGAGTGTCAGAGAGGATGGGAAGGGAGTATTCTGTGAGAGTGTGTAGAGAGAGAAGGAAGGAGTATCTCTGTGAGAGTGTGTCAGGAGAGAAAGAAGGGGAGTATTCTCTGTGAGAGTGTCAGAGAAGAAGAAGGGAGTATTCTCTGGAGAGTGTGTCAGGAAAAAACGAAGGAGTATTCTCTGTGAGATGGTGTCAGAGAGAGAAAGGGAAGGGGAGTATTCTCTGTGAGAGTGTGCAGGAAAACGAAGGGGAGTATTTCTCTGTGAGATGGTGTCAGAGAGAGAAAGGAAGGAGTATTCTCTGTGAGTGTGTCAGAGAGAGAAAGGAAGGGAGTTTCTCTGGAGAGTGTGTCAAGAGGAAGGAAAGGTATTCTCTGTGAAGGGGACTTCCTCTTTCCTGTCCCTCCCCTCTCTCTCCCTCTATCTCCGGGACGACTTACTCAGCATGGTGGTGATGGGGCTGAATTATGTCACTGAGGATTTCTTCTCTGAGCGACACAGAGAGGATGGGAGAGGAGTTGTGGAGGTGGGACACATAAGAGTCACAGGCATAGAAAATGAAACGCACTCAGCGTTTCCCGGGCGTGTTTAGCGCAGGCGGATTCTCCGCCACTCCGTCACGATGCACAGGGATCATGCTGGGTCATCTCACCACAGGACACATCACACACACACACAACACACACCACACACACCACACCAACACACACACACACACACACACACCACACACCACACACAACACCACACACACACCAACACACAACACACACACACCACGTCCCCAACTTGT
The DNA here is from genome assembly GCF_002910315.2 of Salvelinus sp. IW2-2015. Lineage (NCBI taxonomy): Eukaryota > Metazoa > Chordata > Actinopteri > Salmoniformes > Salmonidae > Salvelinus > Salvelinus sp. IW2-2015. Next base: position 12,034,712 of record NC_036844.1, on the reverse strand, counting down.
CCCAACTTGACCCTAACATGCTGACCAGACCGCACATGCGTGCGCGAGCAGTCGCAATATATATAGAGAAATCATGTTATCATATATTGCCCCACACTGCTTGTACGCCAACGTGCGTCGCGACACCACAGCGGCTAAAGCGAATGCCTTCCCTATTTCTGACACAGATCGCGCTGCAAGTCCTGCCTCTCCCATCTCCTCATTGGTTTATAGAAGCAGGTACCCACGTGCCATCTCCTCATTGGTTTATAGAAGCAGGTACCCACGTCCCATCTCCTCATTGGTTATACCCACGTGGGTGATAGAAAGACGAACTGTTTTGCCGGTAGTCGTGGTAATACAATGAAAGTTTAGATGCGATCACCATATAATTTAAACGATGAAAAAGCCTGGAAGGAGGAGAAATGACTAGAAACAATTCGGTTGGCCGTTTTATGTGTGGATTAATTGTCGGAGTAGAGATCCTTGTGCATTTCAGGTAAAATAAGAACTCAATGTTTATATCCCAGGACAAATTAGCTAGCAACAGCAAGCTAGCTAAATAGGACAAATTAACGTTAGCTAATTGATACACCATTCAAAGTGTAATGAATAACTTCACCATGCTCAAAGGGATATTCAATGTTTGCTTTTTTTTACCCATCTACCAATAGGTGCCCTTCTTTGCGAGGCATTGGAAAACCGCCCTGGTCTTTGTCGTTGAATCTGTGCTTGAAATTCACTGCTTGACTGAAAAACCTTATAGATAATTTGATGTGTGGGGTAGAGATATTGGGTAGTCATTAAAAAAAACATGTTAAACACCATTATTGCACACAGAGTGAGTCCATTCAACTTATTATCTGACTTGTTAAGCAAATGTTTACTCCTGAAATTATTTAGGCTTGCCATAACAAAGGGGTTTAATACTTATTGACTCAAGACTTTTTAGCTTTTAATTTTTTATTAATTTGTAAAAATGTCTAAAAACATATTTCCATATTGACATTATTGGGTATTGTGTGTAGATCAGTGACACAAAATCTAAATGTATTCCATTTTAAATTCAGGCTGTAACACAACAACATTTGGAATACTTTCTGAATTCACCGTATGGTAATATTAACGCATGCACACTCTCTGCTCTTCAATCTGATAGGAAACACACACAGTTCCTGAGCGGGAGGTAGTTGACAGGAAAATGGAGCTAATGGATGACAAGAGGCATAGCTCTCGCCTCTCTGTCTTTTCTCTTTGTTTCTCCTCTTCCTTTCTCTCTGAAGATTAATATTCTACATCACTAGAATTCTACATCACTAGGTAGCTCGCTACTGTTTACTCCCTATCTAACATCACCCACACTCCGTCTCACCCCACCTTCTCCTCATTCAGGCCCCCCACCACTCTCCTCGCCCTATACTCTCCATGTCTCCCCCCCCACCATCCGCCTATGTGTGTAAATCAGGTGCAAGTCTCAGTGAGGACTGAGGAGTGGTCAATACCTCATACAGCTGCTGTCATTTTGCTGCTAGTCATATATCAACTCTGGACTCGCAGTGGTCGTAACCTCTCTCTTTCTCTCTCTGGCAGTGTACTACTACATAGGCCTAACACCCAGCTAACGTGTTGCTGTATATCTGTATTCAATTTTTTGGGGCTATAATAAATAACATGGACACGGTATTGTTTTTGAATAGTCTTAAGGAAAAATAATGATTAATGGCGATGTTAAGATGGCGCAGACGGAGATGGCAGCATCGCGACTAGCTCTTAGAAAACTTTGCAGTATATATATTTTTTGAATGTATTCTTTTTTACATTATTAGCTCAGGAAGTGTTTTGTGTCATTACATACAGCCGGGAAGAACTATTGGATATTAGAGCGGCGGTAACTCACCAGAACTACCAGCATTATGACCAGGAATATGACTTCCCTGGAGCAGATCCTTTGTTTACTCTCCACAGAGCAACTGAACTGATTCCAGAGGCCAACCCAAAACATCGCAGGCGGAGGAGAGGCACTCAAGGCGACCTGCTGGTTTGACTTAGGAGGCGCGCACCACCCACCGCTTCGAGTATATTACTCGCTAATGGTCAGTCTTTGGATAACAAAGTTGATGAGCTTAGAGCAAGGATTTCTTTCCTGAGAGATATCGGGGCCTGTAACATACTTTGTTTCACGGGAATCTCGGGATACTCTGTCGGAGTCAGTAAGGCCAGCAGGATTCTCAGTACATCGCGCAGACAGGAATAAATATCTCTCCAGGAATCAGAATGACAGCGGGTGTGTTTCATGATTAACAACTCATGGTGTAATTCTAGGAACATACAGGAACTCAAGTCATTTTGTTCACCCTACCTAGAATACCTCACAATTAAATGCCGACCATATTATCTCCCAAGAGAATTCTCCTCTGTCATCGCCACGGCCGTTTACATCCCACCTCAAGCCAAAACCTCGACGGCCCTCAAAGAACTTCACTGGACTTTATGCAAACTGGAAAACACAAATCCTGAGGCTGCATTTAGTGTAGCTGGGGATTTTAACAAAGCAAATCTGAGGACTAGGCTGCCAAAATTCTATCAACATATTGAATGTCTTACTCGAGCTACTAAGACTCTCGACCATTGCTATTCAAACTTCCGGGATGCTTACAAGGCCCTCCCTCGCCCTCCTTTCAGCAAATCTGACCACAACTCTATCTTGATCCTCTCGTCCTATAGGCAGAAACTCAAACAAGAAATGCCCGTGCTTCGTACTATTCAACGCTGGTCTGACCAATCAGAATACACGCTTCAGGATTGTTTTGATCACATGGACTGGGATATGTTCCGGGTAGCGTTTGAAAAATAAACCAGATGCATACACAGATACAGTGACTGAGTTCATAAGGAAGTTTATAGGAGATGTTGTACCCACTGTGACTATTAAAACCTACCCTAACCAGAAACCATGAATAGATGGTACTGTAGCATTCGTGCGAAACTGAAAGCAGGAACCACCGCATTTAACATTGGCAAGGCGACTGTTAATATGGCAGAATATAAACGGTGTAGTTATTCACTCTGCAAGGCAATCAAACAAGCTAAACGTCAGTATAGAGATAAAGCGGAGTCGCAATTCAACGGCTAAGACATGAGACATATGTGTCAGGGACTACAGACAGTCACGGACTACAAAAGGAAAACCAGCCACGTCACCGAGACCGACGTCTTACTTCCGGACAGGCTAAACACATTCTTCGCACACTTTGAGGATAACACAGTGCCACCGACACGACCCGCTACCAAGGACTGTGGGCTCTCCTTCTCCGTGGCCGACATGAGTAAAACATTTAAACGTGTTAACCCTTGCAGGGCTGCCGGTCCTGACGGCATCCCTAGCCGTGTCCTCAGAGCATACGCAGACCAGTTGGCTGGTGTGTTTACGGGCATATTCAATCTCTCCCTATCCCAGTCTGCTGTCCCCACATGCTTCAAGATGGCCACCATTGTTCCTGTATCCAAGAAGGCAAAGGTAACTGAACTTAATGACTATCGCCCTGTAGCACTCACTTCTGTCATCATGAAATGCTTTGAGAAATTAGTCAAGGATCATATTACCTCTACCTTACCTGCCACTCTAGACCCACTTCAATTTGCTTACCGCCCCAATATATCTACAGACGATGCAATCACCATCCCTCTGCACACTGCCCTATTCCATCTGGACAAGAGGAATACCTATGTAAGAAAGCTGTTTGACTATAGCCCAGTATTCAACACCATAGTACCCTCCAAGCTCATCATTAAGCTTGAGGCCCTGGGTCTGAACCCAGCCCTGTGCAACTGGGTTCTGGACTTCCTGATGGGCCTCCCCCAGGTGGTGAAGGTAGGAAACATTACCTCCACTCCGCTGATCCTCAACACCAGTCTCAACGTCAACCATGAAGAGGCGACTCCGGGATGCTGGCCTTCTAGGCAGAGTTCCTCTGTCCAGTGTTTGTGTTCTTTTGTCCATCTTAATCTTTTCTTTTTATTGGCCAGTCTGGGATATGTCTCTTTCTTTGCAACTCTGCCTAGAAGGCCAGCATCCCGGAGTCACCTCTTCACTGTTGATTTTGAGACTGGTGTTATGCGGGTACTATTTAATGAGGCTGCCAGTTGAGGACTTGTGAGGCATCTGTTTCTCAAACTAGACACTCTTGTCCTCTTGGTCAGTTGTGCCCCGGGGCCTCCCACTCCTCTTTCTATTCTGGTTAGAGCCAGTTTGCGCTGTTCTATGAAGGGAGTAGTACACAGCTTTGTACAAGATCTTAAGTTTCTTGGCCATTTCTCGCATGGAACAGCCTTCATTTCTCAGAACAAGAATAGACTGGACAAGTTTCAGAAGAAAGTTCTTTGTTCCTGGACATTTTGAGCCTGTAATCGAACCCACAAATGCTGATGCTCCAGATACTCAACTAGTTTAAAGAAGGACAGTTTGATTGCTTCTTTAATTAGCACAACTGTTTTCAGCTGTGTTAACATAATTGCAAAAGGGTTTTCTCATGATCAATTAGCCTTTTAAAATGATAAACTTGGAATAGCTATCACAACGTGCCATTGGAACACAGGAGTGATGGTTACTGATAATGGGCCTCTGTACGCCTGTGTATATATTCCAGAAAAAATGCAATTTCCAGCTACAATAGTCATTTACAACATTAACAATGTCTACACTGTATTTCTGATCAATTTCATGTTATTTTAAGGGACAGAAAATGAGCTTTTCTTTCAAAACAAGGACATTTCTAAGTGACCCCAAACTTTTGAACGGTCCCCACACTCTTAGAAAAAAAGGTGCTATCTGGAACCTAAAAGGGTTCTTCAGCTGTCTGTATAGGAGAACACTTTGAGAACCCTTTTGCGTTCCAGGTAAAACCCTTTTAACCTCTACCACTTCTCTCTCCTGGATCCGGGATCCTCCTCATCAAAAAAGCTGACTAGCATAGCCTAGCCTAACGGGACAGGGATATCATATAATATAATTTTCATGAAATCACAAGTCCAATACAGAAAATGAAAGATAAACATCTTGTGAATCCAGCCATCATTTCCGATTTTTAAAATGTTTTACAGCGAAAACACAATATGTATTTCTATTAGCTAACCACAATAGCCAAAGACTCAACCGTATATTTTCACCATGTTTCTACCGCATAGGTAGCTATCACAAAACCGACCAAATAGAGATATAATTAGTCACTAACCAAGAAACAACTTCATCAGATGACAGTCTTATAACATGTTATACAATACATTTATGTTTTGTTCGAAAAATTTGCATATTTGAGGTATAAATCATAGTTTTACATTGCAGCTACCATCACAAATAGCACCGAAGCAGCCATAATAATTACAGAGAGCAACGTGAAATACATAAATACTCATCATAAAACATTTATGAAAAATACATGGTGTACAGCAGGGGTGTCAAAGTCAAATGGACGGAGGGCCAAATAAAAAATTTAGCTACAAGCCGAGGGCCGGACTGTTCGAATGTTCATTGAAAAATTTTTAAATGACGCATATAGTCTAGTGAACCTAATTGAACCTACTGAAAACCTAACAAATATATTCCAATATGATCAGATAAATAAAGCAATATTTTCTTATGGCTCTGTCAGTAATCTTTAATTTTCAACAGACACAAAAGACAAATTTCCTTTATATAAAAATCCCCATAACATGAACATTAAATGAAAGAAACCGGTATTCAAGGCACCATCAGTAGCCTATATTTTCTATTTTAGCAAAAGTGGGCTAAATTTACTTCAATGAAAAAAACAATAATAGCAATTTTCTATCATCCACTCAACTGAAATATTTTTAAAATATAATTGGATTGAAATACAATAAAATAAAGTGCAAAAATCTATTAATCAAAAACAACACTTTGTTTAAGGAGAAGTAACATGCAGTGAAAACAAATATTAAACTTTAACTTTTAAACTTGAACTGAGTAAAAACTCTAAATATGTGATATATAGCAGCAGTTAATGTTCACTTGTTTGAGGTTGAGGGTGATACTTGGTGGGTCCCATCTTTTCCACAAGTTCATCAATGTTCGGGGTAAGGCTCTGAGCTGAGGAAATCCTCAGAATTGAGTGGAGGTGTTCAGCAGTAAGTCGACTTCTGTGTGATGTTTTGTTCAGGTTCATCAAAGAAAACAGTTTTTTCACACAGGTATGTGCTGCCAAACATAGAACAACGTTTGAGCAGCCTGCCGGATGCGCAGCTGGGGCATTTGTGTCGGGGGAGGAACAGGGCGAACTCCGCAGCACCCACTGCCGCATATTTTCCCTCAGTGCATCATTGCATTGGAGGTCAATCAACTCCATTTGGAGGTTTGGTGGTGTGAGCTTTTCCACGTCAACAGCAAATGGGTTACCGAACAGTTCCAACCTGCTTTTTTTGCTTCAAAGTCAGCAAATCGGCGTCGAAAAGTCAGCGGCAAGCATACCTATTTTATCAGCCAACTGTGCGCTCGGGAACGCACTGGTAGAGAGCTTCTCTTTCATGGTCTGGCCAGCTGGAGAAGTGGCTCAAATTTTCTTTCCGCTATCTGCGTCTCCCACAGAGTCAGTTTGGTTTTAAATGCCTTCACTTGTACTGTACATATCAGAGATGACATGATCCCGACCCTGCAGCTGCAAGTTCATTGCATTCAGATGACTCGTAATGTCACACAGAAAAGCCATTTCACACAGAAACATTTCGTCTCGGAGTTGTGTTGTGTCTTTCCCTTTGCTGTCCAAGAACAGACAAATCTCCTCACGAAGCTCGGAACATCTTTGAAGCACCTTTCCCTGGCTTAGCCATCGCACCTCTGTGTGATAAGGCAAATCACCATGCTCCGTTTCTAACTCCGTCAGAAATGCCTTGAACTGGCGGTGATTCAAACCTTTGGCTCTGATAAAGTTAACTGTGCGCGTGATGATGCTCATCTACATCTCCATTTTCAAGGCTTTACCGCACAACGCTTCCTGGTGTATGATACAATGATAAGCTGTCAGCTCACCTGTCGCGTTTTCCTCTTGCATCTTTTTCCCGTATCTTCGCCACCAGTCTCGCTCCCGCTCCGCGCCGGCTTTGCTGCGGTCTGCGGGCCGGTTCTAATAATAAATCAAGATCATCCCAGGGGCCGTAAAAAACCTTCTCGCGGCCGGATGTGGCCCGCGGGCCTTGACTCTGACATATGTGGTGTACAGCAAATGAAAGATAAACATCTTGTGAATCCAGCCAATATTTCAAATTTTTTAAGTGTTTTTACAGCGAAAACACAATATAGAATTATATTAGCTTACCACAATAGCCAAACACAACCAAATGCATTTATTCACCGCAAAAGGTAGCTATCGCAAAAACCAGCAAAAGATATAAAATTAATCACTAACCTTGAATAACTTCATCAGATGACAGTCTTTTAACATCAGGTTATACAATACACTATATTTTGTTCGAAAATGTGCATATTTAGAGCTACAAATCCTGATTATACATTGTGAATAGTAGCATCGATTCACCAGAATCTCCAGAGATATTTTGGACACTCACCTAATCTGACAAAGAACTCATCATAAACTTTACATAAAAATACTTGTTGTACAGCAAATGAAAGATACACTGGTTCTTAATGCAACCGCCGTGTTAGATTTAAAAAATAAACTTTACCATAACAAACAGCTTGCGTTATTGCGAGACAGCGCTCGCCCAACAGCGCAGAGAATAGGAATCAACATTTTCCACAGAAATACGAAATAACATCAAATTGTTCTTACTTTGCTGAGCTTCCATCAGAATCTTGTACAAGGAGTCCTTGGTCCAGAATAAATCGTTGTTGGTTTTAGAATGTCCTTTTCTTCTGTCGAATTCGCGCCAACAATGCTAGCCAAGGTTGATAACGTTCCCACCCTCTCTTGACGCAAAGAATGGAAAACTCCAATCCCAAATACGTATATGAATACTGATAAAACTCGGTTAAAAACCTACTTTACGATTATATTATCACATGTATCAAATAAAATCAGAGCCGGAGATATTCGCCGTGTAAACCGAAAGCTTTTCAGAAGCTAATGTCGAGCTCCGCCTCGCGCCTTGGTAGAGAAAGGAAATTCCTGACCTGCCACTCCAAAAGCTCTTGTTCGACCTCAGATCAAGCTAGACACCCCATTCCACCTTCCACTGCCTGTTGACATCTAGTGGAAGGCGTATGWAGTGCATGRATATCGATAAATATAAGSCAYTTGAATAGGCAGGCCCTGAAACAGAGCCCCATTTTCCGAATTTTCACTTCCTGTCTGGAAGTTTGCTGCCAAATGAGTTCTGTTTTACTCACAGATATAATTCAAACAGTTTTAAAACTTGAGAGTGTTTTCTATCCAATAGTAATAATAATATGCATATTGTATGATCTAGAATAGAGTACGAGGCCGTTTAAATTGGGCACGATTTTTTCCAAAGTGAAAATAGCGCCCCCCTATTGATAAGAAGTTTAAAGTTCCATCTAGAACCCTTTACACAGAGGGTTCTACATGGAACCTGAAAGAGTTCTATCTGGATCCAAAAAGGGTTCTCCTATGGGGATAGCCTAGAACCATTTTGGAACCTTTTTTTCTTAGAGTGTTCTTGGCTGTTCATTAACCACAGCTCAGTCAAAAAGACAGGCAGAGCCACTGAGAGATAGGCGCAGCTGCCACTGGGTCCATTACGACTCAAAAAGGCTGTAGTGCTCAATTACATTTGGAGCTGTGTCCTATTAATGACAACAGCGGGGAGATTTATTGTGCTCTGCCATGTTGCAGAGCAGCTTCCCTGACTGTTGGAAGAGGGAGCGACTGAGAGATGGGAGTGGCCCTGAGTTCATTATGGCTCAAACCGCTGCAGCGTTGGGTTGGGTGTTGTTTAGAGCAGACAGCGTGACTGTGCAGTTTCAAAGTCAAATTCACCATACGCAATGACCCAATATCAGGGCTCCTCTTTGTATTTTTCAACAGGCCCTAGACAGACAGGGGCACTGTTCTGAAGCCACCGATAATGTTCTTCACCAACTCTTTTTCGCTTCCATTGAAAGCGATGACGTCAGTCTACTCACTCCAGTGACGTATGGGTGTGAGCAAAACCCAACCCAAGACCCCAGCAGTCATTCAGTCATGCTGGATGATTTCTCTTCGTGCATCAGTAAGCTAAACTGCTCAAGGCTTCTCTCCGGTACCTTTTTATAAACCCAGGTGACTCACCTTCAGTCTCCGAGTCAACTAAACTCTCTCCCACGACAACAACGCAGTGAAGTCTCATTCTGTTGCCATGGTAACCCAACCCCACAAAGCGCAACAACAGCACATAAGGTAATTGCTGAAAAAAAGGTCATATGGTCTGGGTTGCTGATCCTAGATCTGTCTCTTAGGCACACACACACACACACACACACACACACACACACACACACACACACACACACACACACACACACACACACACACACACACACACACACACACACACACACACACACACACACACACACACACACACACACACACACACACACACACACACACACACACACACACACACACACACACTCTCTGCCATGCAGAGACTTAATAACACATGAGATTAGAGAGATGCAGGATCACATATTACAATACTCAACTGGTTACACACGGAGAAAGAGAGGGAGGGAGATCGGGAGGACGGGTGGGGGGGTTAAATGGTGGTAGAGAGAGAACAATAGTGAGGGTAGAGAGAAAGAGAGGATAAAGGGAGGTGGAAAGGGACAGCACGGAACTTAGAACGAGAAAGAGAATGGCAAAGTAACCTCCAACTGAGAGACTGAAGAGGCTCATATTCAGAGAGACAAAGGGAGAGATGTCTGAGAGATGAGAAATGAGAGAAGCAGATTGGGGATCTGTAAAGTGTCTTACTCTCCAGCTGCACAGAGAGACAGACCACTGGCTTCTGTCATCTACCCACTCTCCTTCTCTCTCTCCTTTTCTCTCTTCCTCACTCTCTCTCTCATTCTCTCTCCCACCACTAGCTCACAGAAAAAGGCAATTATCGTCAGTGTCACTATCTATTAACCAACACCTTAATGGGAGATGACAAATTATGGAGTGCATTGGACATCACAGCCCTCCACCCACTCGGCGTGTGTGTGTGTGTCCGTGTCCATCTGGACAACAACAACTAATACACTGAAAAACACCATTACAGAGGAACAATACTTTCCTTGTGTAGTTTTGCAAACACGATTGATTAGCCAATATTACTGTTATACAGAATACCTTCAACTTCACATTAGCCCATGGCAACCGTTGTAACATTTTGCTTAAGGTAACCTGCGCATGGACCAATGGATTCTCTACCCTATCAAGGCTGTACTGTTCCATCTCTTCTCGTCTTTCCTTTCTGGGCACATAGCTACTCAGTAGTACTTCTGAAGACATTTCCCTTGGCGTGGAACCCTGCATGTTTGATTCAGCCAACAGATGGTACATGCAGTAAACATAAAGCCTTGGCTATGTGCTTCAAGGCTACTTGAAAAGAAACTACAAAAGAGAGGATAAGAGGAGGTTAGAGAGGCACTGTGGGAAGAGTGATTCAAAACAACACATCTGTGTTTTCAACACATAGCATGGAACATGTCAAGTCCTCTTTGGGTTATTCAAGTCATCTTTTGTGGTAGATTAGACATGGACAAATGTCCAAACACCTAGTTGGAAGTGTGTTCGCGGGTGCGGCTATGTCGGCTTCAGTGTAAGGTTGAGTGACAGGATCTTTCCACATCAAAGTCAAGTGGACACTTTTGGAAGCACATTTGAAGTGGTTTTAGAAACAGCTAAAACTGTCACGTCAACCACCACCTTATTGTAGATGCACAAATCCCCAGCTGAATCTATAGTAGGAATTGTGTGTTCGTTGGATGGTGATATGTTTTAGTGTATGAATACAGTAAACTCCCTGTCATGTTGTTTAAATGATTGGAAACAGGCGCAGGAATACGTAATAGTAAAAGAAAATACGAAGCCCAAAACAAACAGTATACAACAACATAGGGATGTAACCCAAACAAAAGAGCGAGGTTAAACCTCTAATAAATACATGGGACGAGACCCGTAATAACAAGTGCACACTAACACGGTAGCACGCAAGCTGATACAACAGAGCACAGGTACTCACAAGACCAACGGACATGGAAACAATAACCGACCAAGACAATTGTGAACAAAGTGCACAATTATACAATTACTAATCAGGGGAAATGGGAACCAGGTGTGCGTAATGGATCAGTTCAGTAACGCTTAGAGGCCAGTGACGTAGACCTCCGGAACTGGGACATGGAATGAGCAACAGTACCGGAGGGATTCGTGACAATTCCATTGACTATGTCCCAAATGGACAAATGACCTGGCCATGTGGTGCCAGGACAACAACCTGTTCCTCAATGTGATCAAGACAAAGGAGATGATTGTGGACTACAGGAAAAAGAGGACCGAGCACTCCCCCATTCTCATCGATGGGGCTGCAGTGGAGCAGGTTGAGAGCTCAAGTTCCTTGGTGTCCACATCACCAACAAACTAACATGGTCCAAGCACACCAAGACAGTCGTGAAGAGGGCTCGACAAAACCTATTGCCCCTCAGGAGACTGAAAAGATTTGGCATGGGTCCTCAGATCCTCCAAAGGTTCTACAGCTGCACCATCGAGAGCATCCTGACTGGTTGTATCTGTCAGGTTTTGGCCAGGACTGTTCAGGTTTTGTTCACTAGATGTCCCCCTTGCACCTTTTTTGTACCTTTTGTTTTTCTTGCCCTAATTATTGTTTGCACCTGTAAGTCATTCCCTTGTTAGTATTTAAACCCTGTGTGTTCCTCAGTTCCTTGCTCAGTGTTTGTATGTTAGCACCCAGCCCCAGCCTTTGTGATCATTTTTCTCTTGTTGGATTTTCCAGAGGTTCTCTGGTTTTGTTCTCGTGTATTTTTGGATTGGTCTTTTGAGGTTTGTTTTTTCCCTTGCTGTTTTTACCACTTTGTGGATTTTCTTTGTATTTTGGAAGATATCTATTGTTTATTAAACCACCATCTCTAGTACTGCTGTGTCTGCCTCATCTTCTGGGTTCTGCCCATTATTAGTGACTGTTTCTCGCACCGGGTCCTGACAGTATCACTGCCTGGTATGGCAACTGCTTGGCCTCCGACCACAAGGCACTACAGAGGGTAGTCCGAACAGCCCAGTACATCACTGGGGCAAAGCTTCCTGCTATCCAGGACCTCTATACTAGGCGGTGTCAGAGGAAGGCCCTAAAAATTGTCAAAGACTCCAGTCACCCTTGTTGGAATCGGCTAAACTTTGAACATTGAGATATTAAATAAATGATAGAGACGAAGCCTTGAATAGAAAGAATCTGTAGCAACCCAGAAGGCTTTGGAATGTGTTTGATGGAGGAGAGGAGAGCGATGTGTTGATATAGGGAAGACAGATGGATATCTGTGGATTAGGTGAAGGAGGGGTTGAGGTCAGGAGGTGAGGGGTGAGGTCCGTTCCCTTTAAGGGAGTAATCAGGGTTAGTATCTGGTTACCTTCTTTCTCTTGGGCATAAACTAAGGATGGAGAGAGGGAGTGTCTTAGGTAGGATGTATATAACTGTGATGTCTGAAATGTTTTGCTCTCTGATTACAGCTGTACAGAACCTTTGGGAAGAATTAAACTTGGTTAAAGCTTCTCTACATTTACATTACATTTAAGTCATTTAGCAGACGCTCTTATCCAGAGCGACTTACAAATTGGAAAGTTCATACATATTCATCCTGGTCCCCCCGTGGGGAATGAACCCACAACCCTGGCGTTGCAAGCGCCATGCTCTACCAACTGAGCCACACGGGACCTGCCTGTTGTATTCGGCGCATGTGACTAATACAATTTGATTTGAAATTAGACCTTATTCCCTATGTAGTGCACTACTTTTGTCCAAAAGTATTGTAAACTAGCCTATCTCTGCTTCCCCTCAACATCCATTCTAACGTTACACTTCTTGATTCTCTTTTTTTACAGGAATCTCCTACAGCTTGGATGGAGTAGGGAAAACAGGAAAAAAATTACAGAAGTTATCCAGCCTGCTGACTAAGAAATGTTAAAAGCCAATGTTTTGCTGTCTCTCTTTCTATCTCTCTCCGTCTGTCTGCCTGCCTGACAGTTGAGGGGCAACATAGTCAATGTACTTGCTAAGCTAAGTCTAACTTAGTGAAGACCTTAGGTAGTGGTTAATCATGATTCGTCTCTGTCTTTACAGTTCCAGAAACCTGTCAATGACCTGATGCATGGCCCAGTATTTCAATGCATGTAATGTCTGTGGGTGAATAATGAAACAATTACTGCATGCAGATGGGCAAGAAATTGCAATGTAGATTCGTTTTTTGCCATTGCTTGATCTCTTTTAAATGTAAGAACATGTTGCAGATTTAAACTTGAATTGGTGCCTATGGAAACAAATAGAAATGTAATGAACCATTTTTTCAATATCCAACTTTTTCCTCTGCAATACATTTTACAGTAGGTAATAAACTGTAATCAGGTGGTCATTACCAGGTTGTGATGAGGTCTTATCACCAGTACATAATAGTGTGGTCAGAAATATGGTCAGACAGAGGTCACAATTAGGACAAACTGGTCATATGGTGGTCAGAAAGGAGCGTGGAAGGGGGTTTGGGAACCCCTGATCTAACCAAGCATGTATAGGTTATTCCAAGTGTCCATGTGACCTTTGAATAGGAATAGTATTAGTTTAAACTGAGCTACACCACAAACGGACCCCTGTTCTTGTGACGAGTGCGCTGAGAGTCGGGAAGCAAGTTCAGGGAGTGAGTGTTTTAATAAATAAACACAACATAATACAAAATAAGAACCACGGACAATGCACAGACATGACACAGGAACAGAAACAATAACGCCTGGGGAAGGAACCAAAGGGAGTGACATATATAGGGAAGGTAATCAGGGAGGTGATGCAGTCCAGGTGAGTCTGATGACACACAGGTGTGCGTAACGATGGTGACAGGTGTGCGCCGTAACGAGCAGCCTGGTGACCTGGAGGCCGGAGAGGGAGCACAGGTTCTACTGATTCCAAGTTTCATGTTTTAATGTCACCTGCAGTGAAATGCCTTTCTTGCAAGCTCTAAACCCAACAATGCAGTAATCAATATCAATGTACTACTAAAAATAACATAAGGTAGAATAAAAACACAAGCAATTTAAGTAGGAAATAAGAAGAACATAAGGAAGTAAGAAGCTCCAGTATATCCAGGGTCAGTTCCATATTTACAATGTGCAGGGATACTGGAGTGATGGAGGTAGATGTGTATAGGGGTAAGGTGAATAGGCATCGGGATGTATGATAAACAGAGTAGCGGCAGCGTAAATTAAGATTGTATGCGAGTGTGTGTGCATGTGTGTGTTGAGCAGTGGCGGTCGGTGGCGTTTAAGATTTTTTTTCATGAACATGGCCTAAGATAAAAAAAAATTATGAACATGGCCTTATTTATATTACAGCATATTGGATGACTGTCATTCATATTCCAATCACCCAGCTCAATGTAACAAAATGTTTCCCTATGTCCATCATGAGGTTGCTACAACCTAGCCTACGAATGAAAGTTTACAACGTAGGTGCACAGGTCGGGAGAAATTAAAGTAATCAAGGTGACAGACATTGACACATTCAATACCGCCTTGCACACTCTCGCCTGCATTTAGCTGATCTAGGGTGTAATCATAGTCCAAACAGTTGCAAACGAGAGTTTCTATTGGACTAATTCAGGTATGTTTATCTCCGTTTCTTTCTGTTTGCTTACGTTTAAGAAATGTTTTTCAACAGAATCGGCGGAATGAATACACCCCTGATCACCCGCAAACACAGTTCACTTTCATAGCAGGCCTATTCAAACGGGATGGTCACTTTGCTCATTGTATAATTCCTTCTCGCATCTCCACCTCTCACCTGTGCCCTTCACTTGAGCACAACACAACAGCTGTCTGTGACCAGGCAAAAAAAAACTTTCCAAGCCAAACCTTCATACCATAACCACTAACTGTAACACACCCTAAATTGTTGTCACCATGTTAGTTAACATCATAGTCAACATAGCTACTAACACGTTGGAAAACCCACTACAATCATGCAGTAGAGCATACAGCAAGCAGTTTAACAGTTACACCTGCGGGCCACGGTGGAAATAAAGTATTATCTGGAATGATGGAGTTGATGTGTGCCATACCTAGGGCCTAGGGTTGCGGTGACCGTATTACTGCCAAACCGTCAGTCATGAGTCATGACCGTTGAGTCACGGTAATCTCCTTTTATGCACTCTGGACATGCGTTAGTCGTGAGTACCCAACTGGCTCAGGATCATCAGGTCCTTATGGCTGGGTACTCAGGGCTCTGTTGTCCCTCTAACCACTCTGACGTCAATGCAAATGCAATGGAAAATCACATCAAGCACTTATCATCAAAACAGTATGTGCTTTTAAAACTCACCTCAATTTGAAGAAAGTTCACCAACAGGTTGAAACGGAGTGGAAAACATGGTCACTGTGGATGTTGTTTCAAAACCTAACACAATGAAACGGACAGTGCTTTCTAAGGTGATGATTCATTCAAAACCCTCATATGCATATTAGAGCTTATGCATAAAAATAGGCCTACAATATATATCAGCCTAAGCCTGAAAATAAAATCTGAATTAAAATAATGATTGTGCCATTATACAATACATAGTCTACCGAATTTGTATTTGATTTTGAATAGCCTAGTAAAAAAAAATTGTTTGTATATATTCAGAATAAATAGGCTAACATTACCTTTAGATACAGAATAAGCTCACAGAGAAGTGGTAGGCCACACAAGTTCACAGAACAGGACCAACGAGTGCTGAAGCGCGTAGTGCTGGAAGCAACGTCAGCACAAGAACTCATGGTTGGGAGCTTCATGAAATGGGTTTCCATGGTCGAGCAGCCGCACACAAGCCTAAGATCACAATGCGCAATGCCAAGCATCGGCTGGAGTGATGTAAAACTCTCCGCCATTCGACTCTGGAGCAGTGGAAATACGTTCCCTGGAGTGATGAATCATGCTTCGCCATCTGGCATCCCGACGAACAAATCTGGGTTTGGCGGATTGTGAGCCAGGCCTAATCGCCCAACATCAATGCCTGACCTCACGAATGCTCTTGTGGCTGAATGGAAGCAAGTCCCCGCAGTAATGTTTCAACATCTAGTAGAAAGCCTTCCCAGAAGAGTGGAGGCTGTTATAGCAGCAAAGGGGGGACCAACTCCATATTAATGCCCATGATTTTGGAATGAGATGTTCGACGAGCAGGTGTCCATGTAGTGTTTGTGATAGTCATTGCTAAACAATATGAGTAGTATAGGTAAGGGATGAAGGGAAAACCAATAGGAGGATAGCTCTCCATGAGGTGGGTTGGGCCTGAAATGACAGCAGACTGTTCAGTACTGAGTCATGCTGACTGACAGGTTTAGTACAGGGCAATTCCACGATAACAAAATGATGCTGAGACTCCAATTTTTCACTTTAAAATGTATGTCAAACAAAATGAATGATTGCGAATTGTTAAATGTAGACCTTGTGCATAGGTTTAGTCCTGTGCGGCTCAGTTGGTAAAGCATGGCACTTGCAATGCTAAGGTTGTGTGCTCAATTCCCACGAGGGACCAGTATGAAATAAAACATTTCACTAGAATCATTGGTTTTTGTTTGACATCATTTTTCACTGAGAGAGACATCACTCCAGTTGTTCTCAGGAGCCCGGTCAGTGTGTGTAGAGAGAATACGTTCGATCAGGTGGAGTCAGGCTTCTACTCCATTGCCCTGGACCACTACACCAACGAGGCAGAGGACACCAAGTTTGGACCAGTCACCAACTCTTCTGCCTTACACAACTGCGCACATATGTATCGCTCCACCTTCCTCGAACTCCAGTTCCCTACTTTTGTTTACCTTTTGTCTATGGATTGTACAAGGATTTCAAGTTGGGACTTCGACTCCATACTAAATCTAATTCAATCTCCTGTATTGTTCTGCCCTCTCTATAGATTATGCTGATGCCCCACTGTAAGAACCTGGAGATATTCACTGGTTCTGAGGGAGGTGACGTGGCCAGAAACAGTGCCTGTCTAGAGAACAGCCAGAGGGTGGTCAAGACATCTGCCACAACTTCATCTTTAGTGTGTCAGCTCTGCTGCACCTGGGAGCTAAAGATAATGCCACGACACTCCCAACAGTCATGTATGCGTAGCCCTTTCATGCAGTCAAATGACCTAGTGGCCTCATGGGTGGAATGTTATTCATATTTGTCATAATTTTAAAATTGATCAACCTTATAAATAAATAAAAAAACACAGAAAATCCGGTGTTTATATGTGAAACAGGTTTGTTATAATTCAGTCTTCTGTGATCTGTATAAAGTGTAATATTGGGATGCAAACTCAAAGTTGAATACATTTCAACTCTATATCTGACATGGTACAGGTGTCTTCTATTTTAAGCCCAGAACCATGTGTGTGAGGTGTATACTTTTGTTTCAAAGTGTATCTGTTTAAGACTATTAAAAAACATGACAGTAAAAGGTTAAACATACTTGTATGCTGATTTATGTGTTTCTTAAAGCGCCAATCAGCAGTTAAAACCATAACAAAGCCGCGTCCCTGCCACTGTTTCGGTGAAAGGCCTCAGTTTGGGACTGAAAAAATTAGACAGAACTATGGATACAAGGACTGACCATGGCACCTCCTTCTGAAACCCCATTGGAGGATCCTCGCCTCGGACTTCCTCCAATGGGTTTTGAGAACAATCTAAGTAGAGAGTACATTAAGTGAGGAGTTGAGCAGAAATTAATCGGGACCGAGCTCATTTCATTGTTTTAGGTGGAATCCTATGTTGAGTGATACTGTACATTTATTATCCGTTTGCACTTATATCTTTGTTCCCCTTGCGCTCTTTCCACAGATGGCTCTGTCTTGCTGATAACATCTGAACTGATGAGACTGCCTTTGCAATTTGACTCCTGTATTAGTGACTGTATTCAATCAAACTTCTGATGCCAAACTGAAATGTAACGTGACATTGTGTTGATCAGTCAGCGCAAATTTGGATTATAATGACAGGAAGAAAATTGCATTGACAGAGGAGTGAGCGTACAGAATTAGTGCATAAGGTAACGGCTAGAATTTGCTCTGGATCTTCTTACAGTGACACGTCTGTTCTGGTGTGTGCATGTATTATACATTAGCAGATTGGCAATTTCCCCAAAGTTTGGTGTACCTAACTGGCTATAATAGCAGTCAAGGACATTCACTAACTTATTTGTGCTCTGACTACACGCAAGTGTCCAGATCAGCAGTTTAAACAGATGACTTCAGCCATTTGAAAAACCTTCCATAGCAAAATGTACCTAGCTAGGTTAGGGGTTAGGGTTAGGGTTTAGGGTTAAGATTAGGATTAAGTTTAGGAGTTAGGTAAAAGGGTTAAGGGTTAGGGGAAGGGTTAGCTAAAATGGTGAAGGTTAACTCTGTAAGGTCTGCAATGACTGACATGACTAGAGGAAAACTGATGATGCACCACCCAATTCCGAAATTGCACCTTGTGCATTCTACTATTACAACTTTCAGGAGTAAGTTAAAAGCCGGACTGAGTTCCTTAAAAACAAATATTTCTGTATTACAATTAAAAACAAATTT
The DNA here is from genome assembly GCF_002910315.2 of Salvelinus sp. IW2-2015. Taxonomy (NCBI): domain Eukaryota; kingdom Metazoa; phylum Chordata; class Actinopteri; order Salmoniformes; family Salmonidae; genus Salvelinus; species Salvelinus sp. IW2-2015. The sequence continues at coordinate 12,015,964 of NC_036844.1, read as the reverse complement.
GCTAAAATCTCTAAAAACATGTAATGACTTTGTCATTGAATTGCAAAGCTGGAGAAATGAGAGTTTCAGTCTCCTGTCTATTAGAACAGAGAAGGAGAGAGATCGAAGAAAGTGAATCTCATTCTAGTTCCGTGAGAGAGATACTGGCTCGCTTCTCTCTCTTACGGCTGAGATCCTCTTAACTTGTAAATTCGGATAGCCACGCTTGCTTTGCCATCATGTTGTTTATAGCAAGCTAGCAAGTAGGCTAGATAGTGCTAGGTACCAACAGCCAATCTAGTAGGGGCTGGAAACTATAACGACCTTCGATTGGTCAATATCAAAGCAATGTTGTGGAGTATTTGCATAAAGTTCAGCTTTCCCCAACTTTGTCCTGCCTTGTTCAGTTATCTTGCCCATGCTCGCCTCGCCCAACGGTCCCCCGCCCACTTTGATTCCTTCATTGAAAATGAATGGACTTTCGTTGTTTAGTCTCCCCAACATGCTATGTGGATCTCTTGGGTTAACGCAATGGCTACGCCTGAGTTATGTTAAAATGTTACGCAAACCTAAGCATGGGTGGCCCAAACCAATTCTTAGACTATCAGGCGCTGGCTATCGCATGGCATTATTTTAGGGGGGAGGAGAATTAACGAGGAGGCAACTCAAATTAACTCTGATCGCTTTTATTAGAATATTTATTATGCAAACAGTGAAAATTATTTTTTACGCCACGAGAGGTACCGGATCCGGCCAAACAGGTTCTGGAACGAAACAGACCAAAACTGAGAGGTGCCGGATGCTGTTCCAGCAGGTTCCGGCTCAAATTAAGCACTGGTAATATATCATACTCAATGGGGTGTCACAGATTTACGTACAGAATAATAAGAATTTCCCTGAGACCACGTTGCACCTAAAGGTCAAGTGAAGAGATCAAATCTGATCAAACACACAATAGGGATGATTGATGTGTCCCTCATATGACTAGTAGCCACACCGCCCACTCCTGACTCATTTTATTACATTTCACATTACTACCCTCACTCACGGCTGTATGGGACACCGGCGGAGAATCCACACCCACATTATATTGTGGTGCTAACTGGGAAACCCTGGCGGAAACACACACACACACACACACACACACACACACACACACACACACCACACACACCACACAACCGGACACACACACACACACACACACACACACACACACACACACACACACACACACACACACACACACACACACACACACACACACACACACACACACACACACACAACACACCAGTAGTTTTCTTCCTGCAGGTCATACATTAAGCTAAGTGCTTCCCGTGGTTGTTGGAGTTTGTAAAGGAAGACTGGACAGCCTGGGTGATTCCACTCCTCTTCTCATTTCCTCCCACTTCCTTTTATTTCCTCTTTTCCCCTCTTAACACACTCCATCCCCCTCTTCTTACTCTCCCCTCTACTCCCTTCCTTTTGTCACGCCTCATCTCCTTTATCCCCTCTCCTCCCTCCTTACTGGTGATGGAGGAAAAAGAGAGAAAACAAGGAGAATGGGGACAAGCGCAGATGGGGGGGAAGAAGAAGAGAAGGGATGAGAGGGAGGGGAGGACAGTAGGAAATAGGAATGGGAGAGAAGAGAGGGCGAGGAAGATAGGAGATAGAGAAGGGAAAGAGAGGAAGGGTAGTGGGGAAAGAGAGGGCAGGCGTAAGAGAGGTTATCCCCTGGGGAGATATTTGAGCATCATCAGGTTTGTGTTTAGTTGAGAGATGGTCCTTTCACAGCTCTCTGTGTTGTCCCTTACAGTCTCCCATTGGGATTGCATTAGGAAGGACAGACACACCAAGACATTAGTTGAGATACATTATACCACTGTGGCTCTATAAACCAGGATGTCAAGCCAGCTAATATGTACTTAGCTCACTGCAGTAGTTTAGATACTATTGTTACATGTGATTGTCGAAATACGGTGCATGTGTAAAAGAGAGTATGGTTATGGACCACATATGAGTGTAATGTGTTTTTGCTCTACTTTTAGGCAATGACGGATAAGAAGGAAAGAAGATGCTCAGTTCCCTTGGTGAAGAAAGGAAAATAGGACAACAAGCAACAGCCAACATGAACTTAAACTCACTTGCAGATCACACACACACACACACACACACACACACACACACACACACACACACACACACACACACGCTGTTACTCAGAACTCAGACACAGAGTGAGATCATTGTTGCAAATCTAAAGATACAGAGCACAAGATGACAACAATCCTGAGAGTGAAAGAGAGAAAGAGAAGGGAGAGAGAAAGCTATATATATATATACATATTTTTACAAGTTACGTTTCACTGTATGTATAAAAAAAGACAAATAATAGGCAAATAATAGGAGCTATAAACCAGACCTATAGCTTCATATAGTGGCCATAAGATTAGCCAATTATTGTAAGCAACACACACATTTAGACAGGTAAAAACATCCTTCTATCTGTTGAATGTATCTTTGTTGTTATTTCTGGACCAGTAGCTGCTGACGTCTGGAGGAAAACCTCTGGGAGCTGCTTGACATTTTGGCATTTGCAGAGCCAGAATGCTCTTGGACAAAAGTTAACGTTTAGAAATGCGACAATGCTAAATATCACGCCATTCAGAGTGAATTGTTTGTTGTCATGGAACTTTCCAGAACGGAGCATGAATAAGCGTTTTTGTTCACAGCTGTTCAATGACAAGTCTGTGAGAAGAGTCGGCATATGAAGCATCGATATGTTTCTCTGTCTGTAAGTCCCTCTGGGAATTAATTCATAGCATGTCGACAAATGTAAAGGGTTAGAGCTGTCTCTTATACACATCTAGATGTGTATAAACACACACACACACACACCTCAGTGGAGAAAAAGATCAATGATATGCATGATGTGGATTTCCCTTACACATTTTTTTTTTTAATCATGTGGAAAAAATCCCATATGTATATGTTTTTATTACAGTATATATTTTTTACACGTGTATAAAGAACATTTGTCTGACAGACTGCTCGGTGTTGTATAGTGAGGCTGCCTCTTGAGTCTGTTACTGTTCTGAAGAGCTGTGTTCTGTGACTCCCTGTCTGGTTCTTAAAGCAGCAATGTGTCTCTCTGCCCCTGGAGGAAAATAAAAGGAACAGGGACATCCCCACCACTACATAACATCTCTGTTCTCAAAGGACTGCTGAAAGGTAGAGAGAAAAAGAGAGACGGGAAGAGATCTATCTCCTTCCTTTTGACCTCTTCACCCTTTCTCCTCATCTCTATTCCTCTCTCCCTTCCCTCACAGCCCTCCTTTATTCTCCTCTCTTCCTCCACACTCCCCCCTTCCTCTCTCCTCCCCCACCTCAGTGACTCTGGACCTCTGGATGTTAACAGATGTAGTTAACCTTGCTGTAAACCCCCCCCAGCTACTATCCTATAGTGCCGCTTGTCTAACAACTTAATGCGATGTATGCATCATTCAGCCTTCAGAGGCTTGTTTAAAGGCCCTGGTCTGGGAACTGTGGAATGAGGAAAGCGATGGATCAAATGCCTGCTAGAGGTGGATAGGAAATGATGGGCTGAAGGAAGATAGGAATTTATGGATGGAAACACCCATCAAGGAGCCTTGGTCTGAACGGGAATGTAGATTTTATTAGCTGTGACCCTCTCTGTAATCACTAGCAGACTGTCATTAGAAGTGATTAGCAAGTACATGCTATTTGTTCTTAACTCGTTCACTGTTGGTTAGGAGTACGGTTAGATTAGATTTAGAGCCTTAGATAGATAGAGCCACCACTAGCCAGTGGTTAAAATCCATTTTGTTGGAGAGAAGGCTCTATCGTTTTGTCAGTATCGCCAGATAGTGATGAGTGTCTGTCAGTTCAGTGTGCGCACTACAATATCACGGAGTCAGAGGGGAAGTGCTGGAGGCTTAAAGCTTCCTCTTCACATTAAGTGGAAAGAAAAATGAATTCACAGATGAACAAACACACTATCGATATCAAGATATGGAGAGCTAATATATGGATATATTAATGAAATGACAGGTTTATCAACAGAGGGGCTTTCATGACAGACATTTTTTAACAAAGCAAGTCAGCTAAAGAACTAATTCTTATTTACAATGACGGCTTAGGAACAGTGGGTCAACTGCCTTGTTCAGGGAAGAATGACACAATTTTACCTGGTCAGCTCAGGGATTCGATCTAGCAACCTTTCGGTTCCTGGCCCAACGCTCTAAACACTAGGCTACCTGCCACCCCTATAGGATATGGGATATCTGAACGCAGCAATTATGTTGAAGCTGATGGTATTGATGACCTCAAACTATTTACTTTGATGCATTTAGAGTTGGGTTGAGTTTTTTATTGCCATGAGTTTATTATGTGTGGAGACTGTGTGAGTGCGGTGGGTTGGAAGTAAAGAGAGACACGAAGAGAGTTTTTGGCAAACAAGAGGACCAGCAATATGTAATTATCACCCACTCTTTTTACACCCACAGGTGTTTTGTGTGTGTGTGTGTGTGTGCGTTAGCATCTCTCAAAAACGTCCCCCTACTCCTCCTTTCGAAGCCTACACACAAACACACACACACACACACACACACACACACACACACACACACACACACACACACACACACACACACACACACACACACACACACACACACACACACACACACACACACACACACACACACAACCTGATTGGGAGGGGAGGACAGAGATGAGAGGAGTGTGTAATTATAGCGAAGAACAAAGCGCTGCATGGTAAAGCAGACCTTAACAACCTCCTATGTTTTCAGCCTCATCTGCATGGAATTATGTGCCCCGCTAAACCATGTAATTGGTGATCAATTAAACTCCATTTCACACCTCTACCTCCACTGATGGAACAACTTGAAGACTATCACCTACACATGCTGCCCCCGGGGCCTTCATCAGGCGTTCTGGGAACGACCTCGGAAAATGTCAACGTTCTATTGAAGGATTGGAATTTTTGAACTGCTGGAAAATAAAAGATGACTTGTTGTGAAGGAAAATGGATAGAGTATGAAGTTATTGTGTGTGCCGTGCGTGTTTGTGCGTGTGTGTGTTTGGGGATGGTTCAGCGGTCATACCTCTGCGTGTCAAGGGACGGCTGTGTGAAAAGTTAGTGTTGTATGTATTTAACGCTCAAAGTCAATGTCTGCGTGCGTGTATAGTGGTGTACCACTGCAGGTCCCCTGGGCACCAGTTCAAGTAGCCTATGTAGGCTACGTGCGGCTACAGCTCATCTCGGCTACAGCTCATCTCCAATTTGTAAGTCGCTCTGGATAAGAGCGTCTGCTAAATGACTTAAATGTAAATGTAAATGTAATCTCGCATAGCCGCGGGAAGGGGTAGGGGTGCTGAGACTGCTGCACTACCCCCTGAAAAATCAAAAACCAGATAATAATGGCAAACTACATTTTTGCAACAGAGTCGGCATGGGTTTGAATCCGGTCCACTGCCCTTTAACTCACCCTTCCCCGCCTTTCCAACACTGTTCTATCTCTCCAATAAAATGTTTTTTTAAAGTATCAAAAATAAATTCCATATGCTGAGATTCAGGTCAGAGATTTTGAGGTGGAAATTAAAGACTTCAGAGGACTTTTAAGCATCCAATACATAGTTCGCCTTTTCACTTTTGATTCACACATTGAGTGAGTGGAGGAGTTTCACCATTGCATCGTTATTTTCCCATGAATTTAACTAAAAAGTGGGCGAGCATCCACACTGGAGGTAAGTTAATCGTTTTACAGTAGGCCTCCATCTGTCAATCAACTGATGGCCCAAGTCAGTTCATCATCTCAGCCAGGGAAACCCAAACAGTAGCCTATCATTATGTGACAATGGATATAAGCTAACGGGTAGCCAACAGAATGTATTGGAACCTAATAAAATAACAAGGGGCCTATTGCAACCATCGATTGCACTAGATTATCGGCAGCTGATGTCTTTGTAAATCAATTGCAACCATTTTGGTCACCTCATTACCGCTCCCTAAAAGATGATGTCGGTGTTACCTTAATCTTGCAACCAAAGTTTTTCAAGATGTGGTTGGTATTATCATTGGAACAACTTAGTTATATTTTAACAGACTAAGGGCAATTTATTTCCTGTATTTGACAAGCATTCCAAACAATAGAAATAAAGTATCTCCTCGTTTACTCTGGCAAATCTACTGTGGCAATTCACCCGAAACCAACGTTGGTATAGCTTACTGTTATTCTTTTTTATTTGCTTCCTATTTCTGTTTTCCATTAAATACAACTGTCTTTAAAATAAAAGTGTCTGGTAGGGTAATTTCTTATCAATATCACTAGACTGTTCATACTTTAAATGTGTAACTAAGTCAAGTCAGTAAGAGGGATAGAGTTATGGTCAAGGACATGATTGTAACGATTGTCGTCCTCGTCTGATGAGGAATATGAAGGATCGGACCAAAATGCAGCGTTGTAAGTGTCCATGATAATTTATTATATCCGAACACGAAAAATACAAAATAACAAAGTGAATGACAGAAATGAAAATCGAAACAGTTCTGTATGGTGAAATTACAGACACAGAAAACAGAAAATAACCACCCACAACTCAAAGTGGGAAAACAGGCTACCTAAGTATGGTTCTCAATCAGAGACAACGATTGACAGCTGCCTCTGATTGGGAACCATACCAGGCCAAACACAATAGAAATAGAAAACATAGACATACAAACATAGAATGCCCACCCACATCACACCCTGGCCAAACAAAAAATAGAAACATACAATGCAATCTATGGTCAGGGCGTGACAATGGTAGGCGCTGAAGGCAGCAGCCCTAACTAGACACCCCAGGCCATGATTGAACAGTTGATTCATAAACTTAGGGTCCCCAGAAACCTTAAGATGTCCTCCTTTACAATAATAAATAATGTTGATTTGGGGGGGGGTTTTAAAATCTGAGTCGCTCTCTTTCATGCCATTGCATTCCAATCTGAGGGCTACCTCATTATTCTCAATTTCATCTTGTCTTTAAATCTGATATTATAGACCTCTGTGTGCAATTACACTGAAAACTAATTGTGTTGGTCCCACGTTTCATGAGCTCAAATAAAAATGTCTGTCAAATGTGGTGCACAAATCAAATTGAATTTGTCACATGCGCCGAATACAACAGGTGTAGACCTTATTGTGAAATGGTGAAATGGTTACTTACAAGCCCTTAACCAACAATGCAGTTTTAAGAAAATAGAGTTAAGAAAATATTTACAAAATAAATTCAAGAAATAAAAAGGAATACAAAATAACAATAATGAGGCTACATATACAGGGGGTACCGGTACCGAGTCAATGTGCGGGGGTACTGGTTAGTTGAGGTAATTTGTACATGTAGGTAAGGGTAAAGTAACTATGCATAGATAATTAACAGCGAGTAGCAGCAGCTTAAAAACAAAGGGGGGGGAGGTCAATGCAAATAGTCCGGGTAGCCATTTGGTTAATTGTTCAGAAGTCTTATGGTCTTATGGCTTGGGGGTGGAAGCTGTTAAGGAACCTTTTGGACCTAGACTTGGTGCTCCGGTACCACTTGCCATGGAGATAGCAGAGAAAACAGTCTCTGACTTGGGTGACTGGAGTCTTTGAAAATTTTTGTGCCATCCTCTGACACAGCCTAGTATAGAGGTCCTGGATGGCAGGAAGCACAGTGATGTACTGTGCCGTACGCACTACCCTCTGTAGTGCCTTATGGTCGGATGCCGAGCAGCTGCCATACCAGGTGGTGATGCAATCGGTCTGGATGTTCTCGATGGTGCAGCTGTAGAACTTTTTGAGGATCTGGGGGCATATGCCAAATCTTTTCAGTCTCTTGAGGAGTAAAAGGTGTTGTTGTGTCCTCTTCACGACTTTCTTGGTGTGTTTGGACCATGATAGTTTGTTGGTGATGTGGACACCAAGGAACTTGAAACTCTTGACCCCCTCCACTACAGCCCCGTCGATGTGAATGGGGGCGTCCACGATCATCTCCTCAGTCTTGCTCACGTTGAGGGAGAGGTTGTTGTCCTGACACCACACTGCCAGGTCTCTGACCTCCTCCCTATAGGCTGTCTCATCGTTGTCTGTGATCAGGCCTACCACTGTTGTGCCGTCAGCAAACGTAATGATTGTGTTGGAGTCTTGCTTGGCCACACAGTCTTGGGTGAACAGGGAGTACAGGAGGGGACTAAGAACACACCCCTCAGGGGCCCCCATGTTGAGGATCAGTGTGGCAAATGTGTTGTTGCCTACACCTACCACCTGGGGGCGGCCCGCCAGGAAGTCCAGAATCCAGTTGCAGAAGGAGGTGTTTAGTCCCAGGGTCCTTAGCTTAGTGATGAGCTTTGTGGGCACTATGGCGTTGAACGCTGACCTGTAGTCAATGAACAGCATTCTCACATAGGTGTTCCTTTTGTCCAGCTGAGAAATGGCAGTGTGGAGTGCAACTGAGATTGCGTCATCTATGGATCTGTTGGGAAGGTATGTGAATTGGAGTGGGTCTATGCTTTCTCGGGATGAGAGTGTTGATGTGAGCCATGACCAGCCTTTCAAAGAAATGTGTCTACATCTCTATTAGTGAGCATTTCTCCTTTGCCAAGATAATCCATTAACCTGACAGATGTGGCATATCAAGAAGCTGATTAAACAGCACAATCACTTTACAGGTGCACCTTGTGCTGGGGACAATAAAAGCCACTCTAAAATGTGCAGTTTTGTCACACAACAGAACGCCACATATGTCTCAAATGAGGGACTGTGCAATTGGCATGCTGACTGCAGGAATGTCCACCAGAACTGTTGCCAGAGAATGAAATGTACATTTTTCTAACATAAGCCGCCTCCAACGATGTTTTAGAAAATGTGGCAGTACATCCAACCAGCCTCACAACCACAGACCACGTTTAACCATGCCAGAACCTCCACATCCGGCTTTTTAACCTGCGGGATCATCTGATGAAACTGTGGGGTAGCACAACCGAAGAATTTCTGCACAAACTGTCAGAAACCATCTCAGGGAAGCTCATTGGCGTGCTCGTCGTCCTCACCAGGGTCTTGACCTGACTGCAGTTCGGCATCGTAACCGACTTCAGTGGGCAAATGCTCACCTTCGATAGCCATTGGCACACTGGAGAAGTGTGCTCGTCACGGATGAATCCTGGTTTGAACTGTACCGGGCAGATGGCAGACAGCGTCTATGGCGTCATGTGGGCGAGCGGTTTACTTATGTCAACGCTGTGAACAGAGTGCCCCATGGTAGCGGGGGGTTATGTTACGGGCAGGCATAAGCTACGGACAATGAACACAATTGCATTTTATCAATGGCAATTTGAATGCACACAGATATCGTGACGAGATCCTGAGGCCCATTGTAATGCCATTCGTCCACCGCCATCACCTCATGTTTCATCATGATAATGCACAGCCCCATGCCTCAAGGATCTGTACACAACTCCTGGAAGCTAAAAATGTCTTAGTTCTTCCATGGCCTGCATACTCACCAGACATGTCACCCATTGACCATGTTTGGGATGCTCTGGATCGACGTGTACGACAGCGTGTTCCAGTTCCCGTCAATATCCAGCCACTTTGCACAGCTTTTGAAGAGGAGTAGAACAACATTACACAGGCCACAAGTAACAGCCTGATCAACTCTATGCGAAGGAGTCGCGCTGCATTAGGCAAATTGTGGTCACACCAGATACTGAATCGTTTTCTAATCCACACCCCTACTTTTTTTAAGGTATCTTTAACCAACTGATGAATATCTGTATTCCCATCATGTGAAATCCATATTAGGGCCTAATGAATTTAATTCAATTGACTGATTTCCTTATATGAACTGTAACTCAGTAAAACCTTTTAAATGGTTGCATTTTGAGTTTATATTTTTGTTTGTGTAGTTTTAATAGTCTAAAGTAGAATATAGTTTAGGTGCATTTCAGATACACTTATGTTGTGGAAACCAATTTTGGTCTAGTTTTATTAAGCTATATAATGCATTTGAGATACATTTTTGTACATTTGAATGTTGCTGTAATAGGACCATAGGCCTACAGTACTGTAGCAGTAGGACATTTATTAATATTCTGTCTGGTGTTTTTAGCGTTTGAGCAAGCGACAGGGAGGATGATTTTGATAGCTGGCTCTGGTCCAAATGATTTGACTGCCCCGCATGGAGAGAAATAGAACTGCGGGTTTTCAGTTGCTGTATCTAAATCACAATTTATTTATTTTAGTTATTTAACCTTTATTTAACTAGGCAAGTCAGTTAAGAACAAATTCTTATTTACAATGACAGCTTACCCCAGCCAAACCCGGACGACGCTGGGCCAATTGTGTGCCACCCTATTGGACTCCCAATCATGGCCGGATGTGATACAGCCTGGATTCGAACCAGGGACTGTGGTGATGCCTCTTGCACTGCGATGTAGTGCCTTAGACCGCTGCGCCACTCACACAAGGCTCATTTGAATTTCCTGATGCCCAGGAAAAAAAGTGCAACAAAAGTGTGAGCAAATTAAGATCCAACATCTGTAGGAAAGGTGGGGGCGGTGGGGGGTAGATGAGGTAGGACAGTGGGTGGGTTGATCAAATCAAAAGGAGCAGGATGTCTAATAAAGATACTGTGAAACACACCAGCTGCCCAGAGCCTGACTTCTAACATGGACACGTTACACAACTCATATTAATTAAATAATGCCGGAGCAATTAGTGGCTGTGGAGCCAGGAGTGTGTGTTTGTGCATGGTGTGCACGCGTCGTGTTGTGTTGTTGATGTGAGAGAGAGAGAGAGAGAGAGAGAGAAAGAGAGAGAGAGAGGAGAGAGAGAGAGAGAGAGAGGGAGTGTGTGTGTGTGTGTGTGTGTGTGTGTGTGTGTGTGTGTGTGTGTGTGTGTGTGTGTGTGCGTGTGCGTGTGCGTGTGCGTGTGCGTGTGTGTGTGTGTGCCAATCTGTGCATGTGAGTGTGTAGATGAAACAGCAGCTGGTGGATATAAATGCACATTTATTAGCATTTTCATTTGAGTTGGAAAAAAGGGAGGTCCTTCCTTGCTTCCTTCCTCTCTACTTGAGATTTCTCTCTCTAATGGTTTTTTTTTCGAGAAGAGAAGAGTAAAAAAAGAGATGCTGGAAAAGGAGAGGAACAGGGGGAGAGGATAGGAGAGAAAAGGAGAGGAGAGGATAGGAGAGGAAAGGATAGGACAGAAGAGGAGAGGATAGGAGAGGAAAGGAGAGGAGAGGATAGGAGAGGAAAGGAGAGGAGAGGAACGGGAGGAGAGGATAGGAGAGGAAAGGATAGGACAGAAGAGGAGAGGAGGATTCATTCACCAGAGTTGATAATGGATGTTGTCTAGCCAAGCAGAATAGATGGCGCTTTTTGGGAAGATGGGATTTTCTACCCACAAGTCTCTGGGGTCCTCTTCAGAGCCTAAACAATCAACACACACACACGCACACACGCACACACAGTTTGTCTGTTCTCATTTGACCCATGATGAAGGATAAACCTATTAAGTATGCGTCATTAAAAGTACAATTATACTTGTTTCATTTCTCTATTTGGAAAGTTAATGACACATGTAAAAACCCTACCAGGTCTGCTTGGATGATAAATCATTATTGAATTCACTGAATAAGTCAAGTGTCTATCTCTTGCTTAGGATTGTCCTCAGAATTCCAGGAAACAGTGAGTCATAATCTGACAGAAGTATGTGTCAATGCAAGGGTGAAGTGGATTAGTCTATCTATGCACAATAGTTCAACAGTGTTAGCTAGCCTACTGAACAGTAGTATTTGGGGAATTATAGGGTCAACTCAGACACACTCTCACTATATTCAAATCAAATGTTATTTGTCACCTGCTTTGTAAACAACAGGTGTAGACTAACAGTGAAATGCAGAGATGCAGAGAAAAAAAAAAGAGAAATTATAGAAAAATAAAAACACGAGGAATAAATACACAATGAGTAACGATGACTTGGCTATATACACGGGGTACCAGTACCGAGTCGATGTGCAGGGATACAAGGTAATTGAGGTAGATACTGTATGTACAGGTGTTGGTTCCACTTTTCTGGGCTCCGTTATTTACTTAACAAGTAAGGAACACTCAAAATGTGCATATATAAAATTAAGATATTTTAATTAGAATACAGCTGTAGACAGAAGTCAAAGATCAAACATCAGACATACAACTGATGTATCTCCTGAGTTCTGCCCCGAACAAAAGAAAGACAGGATCTTATATACACAAGATCACACCTTATGGTGCGATCTCCTATGTCCAAACCCTGCATGTGCAGCTCAAAGAACAAGTTATTCTTAACACAAAGTTTCTGAGAACCTGTCTCAGTGGCATCTGCCCTTGTTTCAGAGAAAAACAGACACTGTCTCTCTGTGTCTCGCTATCACCCTCAGTCCCTTTCTCACCTTCTCTCACAGACGCACTGTACAGGGGTGCAACTTTCACTGGGGACGGGGGGGGGGGTCATGGCCAACCCACATTTGAAATTGCATTTTTGTCCCTCCTAGTTTTATCATTGCAATGTGATACAAAAAGCGGCAACGGTGTGCTTTAAACGGTCTTTGAACCACGGGGACGGTCTTAGAACCACACGGACACCGCAGAGTAGGCTGACTGGCTGTGTGAACTGCAAAGGCAAAGCTTCTAGAAGGCTGGCTGGACCAGCATGGGAGAGTTGAGCATAGTTCAGTGTGTATGTGTTGTGCTCTTTCACCGAAGTTGTAAAAGCAAGCGGAGCAGAAACTGGCTACTCTTTAGTTGACTGATGTAGCTGGCAAGGTAACTGCTGTTTAACTTAACAGAAAAAACAAAACTAGTGTTCGCAGTGCTGAGCTAGTATTGTAACTGACATGTAACGTTAGCTAATGTTTCATCCCCTCTCGACTGAGGTGAATAAATAAGCTATGCTATCTAGTAGCTACCACAACCATGTCAGCTCTAGCCTCTAGTTATCTGTCAGAAAGAGATATGAGGTGGCAACTATTACTATCTAACAGCTGTTGTTTGTATGGAAATGTTTAGTAGCCTTTGTCCCGTTTCAGAAGTAAATGAACATGGCTAGCTTAGGCCAGTTTATGTACCGTTAGAAAGAGAGCTGGCCAAAAGTTGGCTAACGTTAGCTATTATTTTTGCTTCAATCATTATATTACTGGGTAAAATAACGTATAATTGTACACCAAGGTAATTCTTTATCATGCCTCATTTTAGGAGGATCAGACAGGGGTCTCAGCACTGTCAGGCAGACAGGGAAGACCAGTCTGTGACAAAGGTGAGGTGAATGTTTGCAGATACAACACTTTATTCTCTCTGTGCAGCAAACACTGGACAAGCCAGATGCTATTTTAAGGCAGTCTGACAAACCTCCAAAGTTGATTTCCAAACTGTATCAAGGGTTGATAGAGGCTTTTACAGGGCTCTAACTCCTCTGGCTCCACAATGAGATAGGGTGCAGGCCAGGCAGCAGGCTGTTAGTCAGCCTGCCTGCTTAGTGGAGTCTGCCACTAGCACAGTCAGTGTAGTCAGCTCAGCTATCCCTATTGAGACCGTGGCTGTGCCTTGATCTCTGATCCTAATCTTGATGTGACTGGCCTGACTGAAACATGGCTCAAGTCTGATGAATTTACTGTGTTAAATGAGGCCTCTCCTCCTGGTTATACGAGTGACCATATCCCCCGCGCAGCAAATTTCCACCCCCCCCCCCCCCCCCAAAAAATGCCTGCATTTTTGTATTTTGAGCTTCTAGTCATGATATCTATGCAGCCTACTCAATCACATTTTATAGCTAGTGTTTAAAGGCCTCCTGGTTCATATACAGTGTTCCTCACGGATTTCCCTGAATTCCTATTGGACCTTGTAGTCATGGCAGATAATATTCCAATTTTTGGGGACTTTAAATATCAACTCAGAGGGTTTTGTCCAACATGTCTCCAAACCTACTCATTGCTACAGTCATACCCAGTATCTAGTTTTAATAAATATTGTGGATCTAAACGCTTTTTTTCATAATCCTGGACTATCGGACTACCATGTTATTACATTTGAAATCGCAACAAATAATCTGCTCAGACCCCAACCAAGGATCATCAAAAGCCGTGCAATACATTTTCGGACAGCCCAAAGATTCCTAGATGCCCTTCCAGACTCCCTCCACCTTCCCAAGGACATCAGAGTGCAACAATCGGTTAACCACCTAACTGAGGATCTTAATTTAACCTTGCATAATACCATAGATGCAGTCGCACCCCTAAAAACAAGAACATTTGTCACAAGAAATGTACTCTCTGGTATACAGAAAATACCCGAGCCCTGAATGAAGCAAGCTTCCAGAAAATTGGAACAGAAATGGGACTCCACCAAACTGGAAGTCTTCCGACTAGATTGGAAAGACAGTAACATGCAATATCGAAGAGCCCTCACTGCTGCTCGATCATCCTATTTTTACAACCGAATTGAGGAGAATAAGAACAATCCCCCCCAAAAAATGTATAAGGTTGCAAAGCTAACTAAAAAGCAGCATTCAACAAGGGAGGATTGCTTTCACTTTAGCAGTGATAAATTCATGAACTTCTATGATGAAAAGATCATGATCATTAGAAAGCAAATTACGGACTCCACTTTGAATCTGTGTATTTATCTAAAGTTCAGTTGTCCTGAGTTTGCACAGAACTGCCAGGGATCAATGGAGACACTCTTGACACATTCATGAAAATAGTCATGGCCTCTAAACCGTCAAGCTGCATACTGGACCCTATTCCAACTAAACTACTGAAAGAGCTACTTCCTGTGCTTGGCACTCCTATGCTGAACATAATAAATTGCTCCCTATCCATCGGATGTGTACCAAACTCACTAAAAGTGGAAGTAATAAAGCCTCTCTTGAAAAGCCAAACCTTGACACGGAAAATGTAAAAATGTATCGGCCTATATGAATCTCCCAATCCTCTCAAAAATTGTAGAAAAAGCTGTTGCGCAGTAACTCACTGCCTTCCTGAAGACAAATAATATATACGAAATGCTTCAGTCTGGTTTTAGACCCCATCATAGCACTGACACTGCACTCGTGAAGGTGGTAAATTACCTTTTAATGGCGTCAGACCAAGGCTCTGCATCTTTCCTCGTGCTCATAGACCTTAGTGCTTCTTTCGACACCATCTGTCACCACATTCTTTTGGAGAGATTAGAAACCCTAATTGGTCTACATGGACAAGTTCTTGCCTGGTTTAGATCTTATATTTTGGAAAGATATCAGTTCTTCTCTGTGGATTGTTTGTCCCCTGACAAATCAATTGTAAGTTTTGGCATTCCTCAAGGTTTTGTTTTAGGACCACTATTGTTTCCATTATATATTCTACCTCTTGGTGATGTCATTCAGAAACACAATGTCAACTTTCTCTGCTATGCGGATGACACACAGCTGTACATTTCGATGAACATTGGTGAAGCCCCAAAATTGACTACCCTGGAAGCCTATGTTTCAGACATAAGGAAGTGTATGGCGGCACAAGTTTTACTTTTAAACTTGGACAAAACAGAGATGCTAGTTCTAGGTCTCACGAAACAAAGAGATCGACTGTTGGATCTGACAATTAACCTTGATGGTTATACAGTCGTCTCAAATAATACTGTGAAGGACCTCGGCGTTACTCTGGACCCTGATCTCTGACAGCTTTTTTACATCTTCGTAACATTGCAAAAAACAGAAACTTTTTGTCCAAAAATGACAAAAAATCTAATTCATGCTTTTGTCACTTCTAGATTAGACTACCGCAATACCTTACTCTCCGGCTACCCAGATAAAGCACTAAATAAACTTTAGTTATTGCTAAACACGGTTGCTAGAGTCCTGACTAGAACCCTAAAATTTGATCATATTACTCCAGTGCTAGCCTCTCTATTTTGGCTTCCTGTTAAGGCTAGGGCTGATTTCAAGGTTTTACTGATAACCTACAAAGCATTACATGGGCTTGCTCCTACCTATCTCTCCGATTTGGTCCTACCTACATACCTACATGTACGCTACGGTCACAAGAAGCAGGCTTCCTTATTGTCCCTAGAATTTCTAAGCGAACAGCTGGAGGCAGGGCTTTCTCCTATAGAGCTCAATTTTTATGGAATGGTCTGCCTATCCATGTGAGAGAGGCAGACTCGGTCTCGACCTTTAAGTCTTTAGTGAATACTCATCTCTTCAGCAGGTCCTATGATTGAGTGTAGTCTGGCCCATGGGTGCGAAGGTGAACGGCAAGGCACTGGAGCGACGACCTGCCCTTGCTGTCTCTGCCTGGCCGTCTCCCCTCTCTCCACTGGGATTTTCTGCCTCTGTCCCTTTTACGGGGTCTGAGTCACTGGCTTACTAGTGCTCTTCCATGCCGTCATTGGGGGGTTGCGTCACTTGAGTGAGTTGAGTCACAGATGTAATCTTCCTGTCCGGTTTTGCGTCCCCCTCGGCCTCTAGTGGTGTTTCTTCCTAGGTTCCCGCCTTTCTAGGGAGTTTTTCCTAGCCACTGAGCTACTACATCTGCATTGCTTGCTGTTTTGGGTTTTAGGCTGGGTTTATGTATAGCACTTTGGGACATCTGCTGATGTAAAAAGGGCTTTATAAATAAATTTGATTGATTTTCCCGATGATGCAAAACTTGTAAAACAAAAATGTGAGGAAGACCTGGTAAAAGCTATCGATGATGATGCATGGATACAGATATGTTTGAATGCCCAGTCATGTTCATATCATCATAGACATAAATTACTGCAGTTGAAGACCATCCATAGAACGTACTATATATGCCAGTGAAACGGAATAACATGCAGTTAGAAATGTCATTCCTCTGCTAGAGCTGTAAAACACTAAAGGGGACATATTTCCATATGGTCTTGTCGAGGCTGGCTGAATTCTGGCAAAGAGTATGTTATTATATCACAGATTCTCCCTTCTCCCTGTTTTTGTTTGCTTTGAAAAGTTGATACTGGAGACTGTTATCTGAAGAAACTGTGTAACCAAGCATTTATATCGGCTAAGCAATCCATTGCCATTAATTGGAAGGTTGGATATCCTCCCACAATATCAAGTTATACAGTTGAAGTCTGAAGTTTACATACACCATAACCAAATACATTTAAACTCAGTTTTTCACAATTCCTGACATTTAATCCAAGTAAAATTTCCCTGGTTTAGGTCAGTTAGGATCTCCACTTTCTTTTAGTTAAAACTTCTTATGGCTAGGGGGCAGTATACTGAATTTCTGCCTGACTGACGTGCCCAAAGTAAACTGCCTGTTACTCAGGCCCAGAAGCTAGAATTAGATAGAAAACACTTTGAAGTTTCTAAAACTGTTAAAAGAATGTCTGTGAGTATAACATAAATGATATGGCAGGCGAAAACCTGAGGAAAATCCATCCGGAATTATATTTTTTGAGCTCACATGCCTTTCCAATGAAAGTCTATGGGTCTATATATAAACAATTCCTTCCAGACTGCATTCCCTTGGCTTCCAATAGATGTCAACAGTCGTTATACAGCGTTTCAGGCTTGTTTCTTGAAAAACTAACAAGTAATAGTAGTTTTTCCAAAGTGACCTCAACAGGAAAAGTAAGCTTTTGGCGCACGTGAATGAGGGCGCGCTCTTCGTTATTTTCCTTTCCTATTGAACACCGTTCTTTCCGTCTGAAATAGTATCATTTATTTACATATTAGGGTACCTGAGGATTGTTTAGAAACATTGTTTGACTTGTTTGGATGAAGTTTACCGGTAACTTTTTGGATTCCTTTGTCTGCATGTTGAAGGAGTGGATTACTGAAATCAATGGCGTCAACTAAACTGACTTTTTTGAATATAAAGAAGTATAAAGAAGGACTTTATCGAACAAAACGAACATTCATTGTGTAGCTGGGACCCGTGGGATTGCAAACAGAGGAAGATCTTCAAAGGTAAGTTATTTATTTAATCGCTATTTGTGATTTTTGTGAAGCCTGTGCTGGTTGAAAACGTATTTTGATGTGGGGCGCTGTCCTCAGATAATCGCATGGTATGCTTTCGCAGTAAAGCCTTTTTGAAATCTGATTAACAAGAAGTTAAGCTTTTAAATGACATAAGACACTTGTATGTTCATGAATGTTTAATATTACGATTTTGTCATTTGAATTTGGCGCCCTGCAATTTCACCGGATGTGATCCCGCTAGCGGAACACCTAGCCCAAAGAGGTATTTTAAGAATGTGAAATGTCAGAATAATAGTAGAGAGAATGATTTATTTCAGCTTTTATTTCTTTCATCACATTCCCAGTGGGTCAGAAGTTTACATACACTCAATTAGTATTTGGTAACATTGACTTTAAATTGTTTAACTTGGGTCAAACGTTTCGGGTAGCCTTCCACAATCTTCCCACAATAAGTTGGGTGAATTCTTGCCCATTCCTCCTGACAGAGCTGGTGTAACTGAGTCAGGTTTGTAGGCCTCCTTGCTCGCACATGCTTTTTCAGTTCTGCCCCACAAATGTTCTATAGGATTGAGGTCAGGGCTTTGTGATGGCCACTCCAATACCTTGATTGTGTTGTCCTTAAGCCATTTTGCCACAACTTTGGAAGTATGCTTGGAGTCATTGTCCATTTGGAAGACCCATTTGCGACCAAGCTTTAACTTCCTGACTGATGTCTTGAGATGTTGCTTCAATATATCCACATAATTTTCCTCCCTCATGATGCCATCTATTTTGTGAAGTGCACCAGTTCCTCCTGCAGCAATGCACCCCCACAACATGATGCTGCCACCCCCGTGCTTCACGGTTGGGATGGTGTTCTTCAGCTTGCAAGCCTCCCTCTTTTTCCTACAAACATAATGATGGTCATTATGGCCAAACAGTTTTTCTATTTTTGTTTCATCAGACCAGAGGACATTTCTCCAAAAAGTACAATCTTTGTCCCCAATGTGCAGTTGCAAACCAGTCTGGCTTTTTTATGGCGGTTTTGGAGCAGTGGCTTCTTCCTTGCTGAGAGGCCTTTCAGGTTATGTCGATATAGAACTCGTTTTACTGTGGAAATAGATACTTTTGTACCTGTTTCCTCCAGCATCTTCACAAGGTCCTTTGCTATTGTTCTGGGATTGATTTGCACTTTTTGCACCAAAGTACGTTCATCTCTAGGAGACAGAACGTGTCTCCTTCCTGAGTGGTATGACGGCTCCTTCCTGAGTGGTATGACGTCCCATGGTGTTTATACTTGCGTACTATTGTTTGTACAGATGAACGTGGTACCTTCAGGCATTTGGAAATTGCTCCCAAGGTTGAACCAGACTTGTGGAGGTCTACCATTTTTTTCTGAGGTCTTGGCTGATTTCTTTTGATTTTCCCATGATGTCAAGCAAAGAGGCACTGAGTTTGAAGGTAGGCCTTGAAATACATCCACAGGTACACCTCCAATTGACTCAAATGATGTCAATTAGCCTATCAGAAGCTTCTAAAGCCATGACATCATTTTCTGGAATTTTCCAAGCTGTTTAAAGGCACAGTCAACTTAGTGTATGTAAACTTCTGACCCACTGGAATTGGGATACAGTGAATTATAAGTGAAATAATCTGTCTGTAAACAATTTTGGAAAAATGTATTGTGTCATGCACAAAGTAGATGTCCTAACCAACTTGCCAAAACTATAGTTTTTTAACAAGAAATTTGTGGAGTGGTTGAAACACTTAGGTTGGGGTCATTAAACCTTGTTTATGTAAACTTCCGACTTCAACTGTATATCACTGGATTTTATTTATTACAAGATTAAGGTTATACTGGGCAACTTTCATAAGGTCTGGATGCCTTATATGGAATACAGTATGACTAAAGGAGTCTTTATTAAAAACATGCCCACGTCAGGGAAGATACCTATTTGAGCAATCCCTAGCTGCTGGGCTGCTCAGTCCTGTCCCTGGGGGTCTGCTGTCCTGTGGGTTGTCACTCTGGCCTTGGCCTAACACACCCCAAACCAATAATGAATGTTTCGCTAAGATCCTAAAGCTGAGTGGTGTGTGTTGGGTTGGAGCGCTGCAGGGCCGTGTACCCCTAGGGCCAGGACGGGGCGACCCAGCTATATTGTGTGTAAGTAAAAATAGCTTTACATTACTATTAGTCCTATGAGATTAATTAAATGGAGGATTTGCTGTTTCTGTGTGTTAATGTATATTTGATGTGTATGTGTTTTATTTTGTTTTGTTGTTTTGTTTCCAAACCTTTCCCTTGGGAATATTATTTTTAATGCAGGCAGCTTGGGCTGGCTGGTCGGTCTGGCTATAAATGTATATAGAGGATGTTTTAACAAAGACAATCAAAAGTCTTTGTATTGTTGAATTTTTTTTAGGCTATTGGTTAAAGGTGCAACACAATATTTATTATTGAATTACCTTTGATCTAGTTCAGTCTTATTAATCACTTAAACATATGTAATAATGATCTCTTACCTAGCTTGATGACTGTGGCTTATTTTGCTTACTTTTTGTTCTAAATAGAGACGGCATATTGGATTGTGTAAAAATGCAGGAAATTTGCTTAAAATGCCAAAAAAAAAATGATGGGGGAGAACCCCCAGAGCCCTCGCCAGGTTATGTCCCCCCACTACTAAAACCAAAGTGGCACCTCTGGAATAATAGAACTGAGCTGCAGGGATACTCTCTATCTTTCCAGCTGTACCTACTATATTAAGCAGGCAGCATCAGCTCAGTAGTGGCCAAGCTTCTGGAGTGATTTCTCTCAGAATATATCTCTATCGTTATACATCATTCACATTACCATGTACGGTGAATAAACGTCTTGTAGACTCACTCGCAAGTTTTATTCAGATTGATTCAGACCGAGTTTCAGTCAACTTGGAACACTTATACTAATTGTAAAACGGAATGCACAACGAGTCTGATTCCCTATGCAGCTGTAATAAACATGATGTGTCTTTTGATCGCGAATATTCGCTGTTAGATGTTGTGGCCTATTCCTCTGCATCAAAGTATTGCTTTATTATTTGAATATCCTCTCAACGTAGCAGCCAGTGTCCCATCCAACCCTCATCCCTCCCCGCATCAGATACTAGACAGATTGTTCCATTATAGGGGATTGCCCACTACTATTATTGATTTCATTCACCCTATTCCATCGTAGGCTAGGATAATGGATAATTAAATGAAAAACACAATACAAAGATATGTACACCTTATAAATCCCGGAGTGTCTCTTGGGACTCAACAATCAATCAACACAGACTACACCCCGAATGTGTAGTACTCTCTCTCTCTCTCTCTCTCTCTCTCTCTCTCTCTGTTTTTCTTTCCCTCTCGGCGTCTCTTCTCTTTATTGGAGTACCGCAGAGGCACCGCTGCATCGTGCATCGTGTAGGAGAGGGGGAGAAAAAAGAAATAGCACTCCTTGCGCGGTCACTAACTACCTCAGTTTATGCGTCGCGAGGGAAAACAGGAAATATCCGCTGGAGAAGGCATACAGCTGGCTCCCTGCGCTGTTTTACCGAACTGTCCATCTTCTGTAGTCTGTGAGTATAGTTGTTTTCCTCTCTTTATACTTACATTTGACTTCAACTCTTTGATGCAAACCCTGTGTATTGTGAGTGGGCTATCCCAGTGATTCCTTTTATTTTTGCCAGGTTTACAGTTGGATAAATGTAGATTTGAAATGTGTATCAAACCGTAGTGGGTACTCATTTGCACTAGATTATCTCATCAATTGCTCGAAATACGCTATTTATTGTCATGTATGATAAGACATGAATGGAATAAGACATTCGCATATTTTGGGAAAACTTTTAAAAGGTATGTCACGTTTCTAAACTTCAAACGGTGTAGTTTGCCATCCGCTGTCCTCGGTGTAATTCAGCAGCTGTCGCTGTTGGAGAGGGACACTTTGATCAACACGTCTCACCCTGCTGAGATCACAACACCGTACATGAATTATCACACATTTAGCTGTATTCATGTAGGCTACTCTAGGCTACAAGATGCTTAATTTATTTAAATTGAATGAATATAGTTATGCTGTTTAAACTCTAACGGTTTTGCAGAAAGGCAATTGACTAATTAACGAATTCACACTCTCTTTCATTCTAAGAAACAACATTTTGGACTGAAGGATAATGAAATAAAGAACACAATACAAAGATATTTACACCTTATAAGTCCCTGAGCTTCTCTTGGGACTCATCAACCAATCAACACACATTACAACGAATTTGTATTACTCTCTCTCGTTCTCTCTCACTGCGCACACACACACACACACACACACACACACACACACACACACACACACACACACACACACACACAGCGGGACAACGGACACAACTCACAACTCACACTCACACACACACACGAGTTACCACGGACAACACACATTATGCATAAAGAGAACAGATCCATCTACAGCAGAGAGAGCGAGCGAGAAAGAGATTGAGTTTGTTGCAGATAGTAGCCTAGACTCATAGACTACGCGTAACATAGTTCATATAAATTAGTATGATATGTTATGTTTGGTATGGTTATATAAGACAAGGTTACTTGTTAAAGCAAAAATGAAATGGATGGGTTTGGTGTATAGCGCAAACATCCAGCAACCCAAGGGTTGGGCGTTCAAATCTCATCAAGGACAATTTTAGCATTTTAGCTAATTTGCAACTATTCAACTTGTTAGCTAACCCTTCCCCTTCCCCCCTTAACCTAACTCATAGCCTAGCTAACAGTAGCCACCGAGCCACCTAGCTAACGTTAGACGCACCAAATGCATAACATATCATACTGTACTTATTGCAAATTCGTAACATATTGTACTAATTGCAATTCATAACATATATGAAATACAGGAGCATGTGCCTTGGGTTAAGTGCCTTGCTCAAGGGCACATTGACCGTTTTTTCAACTGGGCTCAGAGATGCGAACGCGCTTAAACCATTAAGCTACCTGCCACTGAGTCGTCTGTAGATAGGAGAGCAGTTAGAGGATAGAGGAGGATGGAGGTTTGATTCCCGTCCACAATGTCAGGACAAGACCTAGAATCTCATTACAGAACGCGGCTTTCGTCAAAAGGCCGGCCGGTGATTGATGTCCTTCCGGGTCGGGTTTACTGTGACCAAGCAGCAGCAGCGCAGCCTCTCACGAGCTGATAGAACCGCGGTAGTAAAGGGGGAACCCGTGGTGCGTGAAACGACCAGCAGAGAGAGGGGGTGGGTAGAACGAGAGCCAGAGAGAGAGAAAAGAAAGAGAGGAAGAGAGAAAGAAGGAGAGAAAGAACACTCAAGATATTCTTTCTTTGCCCAGTACTAATATCTCGGCTTCCATTGTTAGTGCTGAACATACACAACATCCCGCTGTCTCTCTTTGTACTGTAACATTGGCGATGTGTCCGTTTGATGGAGACCGACACTAAACAGTTGAAACAGTTAATTATGGGAGCTTGAGCAGGACTGAACGTGGGCGTATTGACATTTCCCTGGCTCAGCTATACATCGTGGATGTGTGTCCCAAATGGCACCCGTTTCCCTATAGTGCGCTCCTTTTGACAAGAATCCCCAATGGGCCTTGGGAATAGGGAATATGGTGCCATTTGGGACTGACCCTGGAGAACGTTATCTGGCTACCAGACAGACATCTACCTTAATTAACTCAATGTTGACTGTAAATTGGAATAGAGGTATATCAACGTTGGAATAGAGTGTATCAACTCACGAAAAGATTGTTCCATTGATTATAGTAGTCACATTTAATGTAATTGGGACTTTCTATAAACTAGGGTACCAGTGAAGAGTTCCAATGCTGGACAACTTGTTACAGCGGAAGTCATTCATAATAATATGCCACTTTGTTTAATGTCATTACATCAAGATGTAGGGGGGGGACATAAAACCTATGTTTAACTCTTTATCATGGTTGGTGTCTTGACGGATTTTGTCGAAAATCGTTTAACGTAATTTTTCTGTCTTTGCATTTATGGTAGAGTAAGTTGTCGCTATATCATATATTAACCATGAATTAGTTAAATTATACATTGAATTTGAACCCTGTAAGAATATTGGATCTAGCTGTCGGACATCTCAGAAATGCAGTGTAACTATGTAACATTTCATGTATTATGTTACTGGGTGAAAACAGTTTTCATGGGCATACAAATCCAAAATAATAAATGCAATTGCAAAATCGAATGCTTCTAACCGAAAGAGTCATATTACCTTGATAATTAAAACCTAATTCGATACAGTCATTGACGTGGTTGATCAATAATTATGTATAATACTTGTTGGATGCACACTTGGTGTTGAGCTGCAATTATGCTGTGATAATTTCACACATCATCATCTGATCCAGGAAGGAACGTGAGGAACAGGAACAGCTGTTGTGACAGCGCATGCAATGCTACGACAGCCCAAGTGCTGAAGAAAAAGGTGTTCACTAGGAATGTCCAGAATATTTTGGTGTCTCATTCGTTAAACAGGTGAAGACAGTTGTGAATGGATTCACGTCGGGTCTAATATCCCTAGTGAATTGATGTTCATCGTCTGTTGTCTGCTTGATTTACAGCAAGGTCTCCTTAGATTTAACAGAGAAAAGCATCAAGGTAATGAGTTCACGTTTTCATATGTTTTTAGCCCTGGGATTGAACACGTGTGTAGTATATATTATTGCGCAACACTATTCCTATTAATTATTCTTGATATAATGACAACACATTACGTAGCCTCGTGGGCTTCTTCACACTATGATCTGGTAATGAAATAACATGACGAATACATTTTGTTCTCCATGTTAGACCTGCAATTTTAAACAACACGGGGCTTGAAGCAGTCTACTTGAATTTGAATTTGGAGCTCCGAAATTCAAGTAGCAATAGGCCTACCTTGAAATTCCGACATTTCCTCAATTTGGTGCTTGAAAAGTCCTTGTAATTATTGTAGCCAATTTCTAACTTCTCCTGCTACCTTATAATTATCCGTGATTTCATTTTTGATACGTTTTTGTGAGAGACGTGACCAGTTTCGGGTTGTTTCCCGCCGCTTCAATTGACGGGTGTTGTTGAGCTAATCTGTTGCGGTTAAACCACGTGCGGTTATTATTAGGATGACAATATCTATTGTTGGCTTCAACTTGGCTTCTCATAAAAATCCTCCCATTACAAAAGGAACCTGGTTTTTGGTCGTTTTCTCATTATAAAAACAGATGGCGAGATTAATGCTACCGCTACTCATGGTTTTATTATGTTTGCCTGTGTGGGCAACATAGGCTACAGAAAACCGGCATGGATGCGTTCATTCAATTAATTTAGTCAGGCAAGTACACATTATTCTCACATATTTTAGGTATATAATAATAATTATAAAATCAATGCATTTACAAGGCCTAAACAATTCATTATTCTGAAAGTGCATATGAATTGTCTACTGTATTTATGTATTTTACACTTTGCATGCTTTTTTTGTTGGGGGAGCGGGCGGGGGGTGTTCTATATTAAGCCCCCATGTGCATACATCTAAATTATGGCATTTAGTCATTAGCAGACACTCTTATCTAGATCGTTTTACAGGAGCAATTAAGGTAAGTGCCTTGCTCAAGGCACATGGACATATTTTTAACCTAGTCGGCTGGGGATTCAAACCAGCAACCTTTAGGTTACTGGCCCAATGCTCTTAGCCACCCAGGCCTAACTGCCTCCACAATTGTATAACATTGAGGTATTTGAAAATACAATTAAGTGCTGAGAATGTCCCTGAAGCGCCTTGAATTGACTGACCCTGATGTCTGTATCAACCTTGCTTAAAGGATGTATTGTCCTAGCCGATGTTGAAATTGGAATTATGGGTCAATTTGCATATATTCCTCTATTCCTGGATCTGCATAAAATCATTTTATTTTTTGTTTCAAACCATTTAGAAATGTGAGCCAATGTCACACATTGGCCCCATTATGATGGAAAGACCCAATTCCTTTTGGATACTTATATTTTATGGTCTTTATGTCAGTATTGGTACTTCACATTGAACGCCCGACTCGCAGCCAGGCCTAATCGCCCAAACACCAGTGCCCGACCTCACTAATGCTCTTGTGGCTAATGGAAGCCAAGTCCCTCTGTCACGTTCCTGACCGTTTTCTGTGTTTTGTATGTGTGTGATGGTCAGGGGCGTGAGTTTGGTGCGGCAGTCTATGTTTGCTGTTTCTAGTTGTTTTTGGGTTGCCTGGTATGCTCTTAATTAGAGGCAGGTGTTTGCGTTTTCCTCTAATTGAGAGTCATATTAGTAGGTTGTTCTCCACTGTTTGTTTGTGGGTGATTGTCTCTCTGGTCAGTGTCTGTATGTTACGCACACGGACTGTTCCGTTTTTGTTAGTTAGTTCTTTTTTTGTAGTCTGTTTTCCTGGTTCATCGCTTCTTCACGTTGTATGTAAGTTCGTGTTCAGTCTGTCTACATTCGTTTATTTGTTTGTAATTATTCAAAAGTGTTTGTCGTGTTTTCCGTTTTGTCTATTAAATCAATATGTCATCACAACCCGCCTGCATTTTGTCAAATCCCCTGCTACTCCTCTTTCGCGCATGAGGAGAAGGAGAAGCCGCTTACCATCCTCGCAGCAAGGTTCCAACATTCCAGTGTAAAGTCTTCCCAGAAGAGTGGAGGCTGTTCTAAGCAGCAAAGGGGACCAACTCCATATTAATACCCATGATTTGGAATGAGATGTCGCACGAGCAGGTGTCCATGTAGTCGCTTGTGATAGTCATTGCTATACACAACCACACACACACACTACTACACACACACACACACACACACACACACACACACACACACACACACACATGCACACACACACAGTTCTCAGTGCCTCTATGAAACCAGTTTGATCTCTTACAGCTGTTGTGCAGTCATCCCCAGCAGCCAGTCAACCCACACAGCCATCCATCACCATATTACTGCACGCAGCCAGGCAGCTTGGTGGGTGTGGGTGCGTGCCCACGTGTGTGTCCTGAGACTATGACAGCTTTCATGCAGTGTGTGTGTGTGTGTGACTCCATAAATACATAATTGAGTCCCAGTGTAATGAATGGTTGTTATACTGCCCTTTGTCTTAAGCAGTCAGTAACCAATCACCAGACAATGCTATGTGGAGTACAGTAGGGAGACACACAAAATGTCGCAATGTGACATCACTGAGACTATGACATCATAGCCCCAAGAGAGGCAGAGCAGTGAATTTACACATAACTTTTTCAGCCAGTACTTTTTCACCTCTGGACCAATCATTTAAAACAAAATATATATCTATAGTTTTCTTGTTTTTTATTTCTATTTTCCAATTAATGCAGGATGATTAAGAACAAGCCTGTACAGTAACCTTTGTTGCCCCTGAGAGGTAGAGTTTTGGGGTTGGCTGGGATGAAATGATTAAAGGGGAGTGAGAGCATGGGGAAACCACGTCTGATGCTACTGCAGTATCCTGCAGCTACCTAGACAAGAGGACGGGTGTCGTTCCTTCTTCAAACATCCTTATAAGGAAACATCGCCACCCTGCACACACACACATTCACTCCCTGAGGAATACCTGGGTAGTGTTCAGAAAGCACAAAAAACAGGAGGAAACATTTTTTTTTAAACGGAAAAGGTACTACATATATCTAAACAGTTCTCTCCAATCAGAATACAGATTTTTATTTTAAAAACTTTTTCTGTTTGCAACCCTGGTTGGATATGGAAAGCTGCATGTTAGTCATTGAGCAGACACTCTTATCCAGAGCGACTTAGAGGAGCAATCAGGTTTAAGTTTGTATTTTTTTTTTTTTTTTTTTAATTTTATCCCACCATCTCCTACAGAACGGGAAAAATCTCCCCTGCTCTTTGAGCCACTGTGTGTGTGCATGCGCGTGTGTGTCCGTGCGTAGGTGTGTGTGTGTGTGTGCGTTCGTGCATGCACGTGTGTGTGTGATTAATGAAGGTGGCTGGGTGGCGTCAGCGGGCCATGACAGCCCCACTAGGAGGAAATCATTTGTCCCCCTCAGCAGGCTCCTGATTCCAGCCAGCAGGAAATGTGCTGATTGCTTAAAACACATCTTGAGGCTGCGGCAGCTATATTAACCCCAATCACTGCACTAGGCACAGCAGCTACGTAGGGAGAGAGACGTGGAAAGGCATTTGACTCTGGATTTGAAATTGAAAGGGTAAAGTGTGTGTGTGTGTGTGTGATTTTCTGTTCGCACCTGCGTCAGTGTGTGTTTATACTGATGTACCATATAAATCCATAGTGTGTTATCTGTGACGCTCAAGGTACACAGTGGTGATTTATAAATGTCAGCATTAATGAGCATTAGCATAGTAACTGTATGTAGGAAGGAATGGATCCACCATCATACGTAATGAAATGTCAACAGACAGACATACAAGGCCTTTAAGTCCCAGATTGCCTGTATGAAGATGACTTTGAAACGTTTTTACACTGCAGAGAGAGCGAGGGAGAGAGAGAGAGAGAGGGAGAAAGGGGAGAGGGAGGGAGAGGGAGAGAAGGGGAGAGGGAGAAAGAAGGACAGTGTGGTAAAGTGACGAGTCTTTCAATCAACCTTTACTAAAACATTTCACGGGCATTCCTATTCCACAGTCTACATCCCACCCCTACCTTGGCTGCTTGGTTATCCCATCCTCACCGTTATTCTTACCCCGTTTTGTAAAAGGTGTGCCGAAATTAGTCAGGCAGAGTTAATCAGCTATTCCCTCAACCTCCCCCCCTGGGTGCAAAACCTCAGCCTCCAGTGTGATTTTGGTCTGTTGTCCTGGTCAGACCCCCACTGAGCCGTCAGACACTGTGTTAGGGAAGCAGGAGTACTGTAATTGATTTTAGGGAACTTGTCTAACATCCAAAATGATACACTGTTCCCTATATAGTGCAGTACTTTTCACCAGGGGCCATGTAGAGAATAGGGAGCCATTTAGGACGCAGCCTCCGAGACAGCTCTCTCCTCTCTAGATGGGCCAGATGAACAGGAAGTAGAGATATCTTTGTGTTTGTTGTCCTGGTGGTACATTATTGCTGTATGTTTATGGTTTGTTGCATTGTGGTTGAGGTATTTTACTTTCTTTATTGGACTGGGTTGATTGGTGCAGTGAAGTAGAAAGATACACCACATAACGTGGTTGTGTGAACACATGTCACATACTATACACATACAGTACACATGCTGCATGGGCACACACATGCGCACGCACGCACGCACGCACACACACACACACACACACACACACAAACAAGACTCCCTTCTACACTACACACACAGACATCTTCACACGAACACACACACACACCCCAAATCCACCAGCAAAGACAAAGTTAGTCAGAACAATGCTGCTTTCCACTCCATTTGACTGCTGCAATGCAGCAAAATCTCCAGGGCTGGTTGAGGTTGGTCTAGACCCCAGCTTCAATGCTCCTGGTAGCATGACAGATGCATCCTCATGTCTTATCTCAGTCCTGGGACCAGAGGTTAGCACAAACACCATACATCATCCTGTCATCTGCCTATACAGGGGCCTCAACCCACACTCACCCCTCTCTACATATGAAGGCTACTACGCTCCACTCTACACTTCTTCTGTATACGCACAGTATACAGATACAGTGCATTCGGAAAGTAATCCATCCCCTTCACTTTCTTTAAACATTTTGTTACGTTACAGCCTTATTATGACATTGCTGAAATCGTTTTTTCCCCTCATCAATCTACACACAATACCCCATAATGACAAAGCAAAAACAGGTTTTTAGAAAATTTGCAAATGTATTAAAAATAAACAACAGAAAGATCATATTTACATAAATATTCAGACCCTTTAATCAGTACTTTGTTGAAGCACCTTTTGGCAGCGATTACAGCCTCGAGTCTTCTTGGGTATGATGCTACAAGCTTGGCACACCTGTATTTAGGGAGTTTCTCCCATTCTTCTCTGCAGATCCTCTCAAGCTCTGTCAGGTTGGATGGCGAGTGTCACAGCACAGCTATTTTCAGGTGTCTCCAGAGATGTTCGGTCGGGGTTCAAGTCCGGGCCCTGGCTGGGCCACTCCAGGACATTCAGAGACTTGTCCCGAAGCCACTCCTGCATTGTCATGGCTGTGTGCTCAGGATCAACTTCCAACCCGACTTCGCTATTAAGTTACATTTTTCATGTTGACTTTTTTGTACAGAAAGTTCATACTATTATCACATATTTGACCCAGCGCCTCTTTTCAGTCTTATATAGGAACATTAGAAATAGTGTGTTTCACATTGGATAAAAGTACAGACTCAAAGCTACAAAATTGTATATCATAGACTGCAGTTGAGGAACAATGGGGAAATAATTATGCTTTGATAGTGAATAAACTTGTAACCCCACTTGTTTTGAATGTTTTGGTACACCCTGCTTGAGAGCTCTTCTTTGTCTACACCCACTCAGCATTGTTCACACCCTCTTACGCCTTAATCCCACCCATCTCTTTAAGGATTCACATGTGAGGCCATGTGCTAAACAGGGTGAGTAAGGTAGTAAACAACCAAAGATTTCAAGACTAAATGTGGGTGAAAATAGTAGCCTACAATAAAAAAAATATTTATCTAGTCCTTGGCCTATATATTAATCTGACTTTGAAGCAGGTCATGTTGTTCTTCACATTACCTTCTCTGGTAAACACACACTATATCAAATGAAATCCAAGTCTGTTTGTCACATGCACAGGATACAGCAGGTGTAAACAGTACAGTGAAACGGTTACTTGCATATTTCCATAGTAACAATATCAAAAACAGAAAGTGTCCAGATAAAAAAAACTATAACAAAAAGTGTCAATTCCAGTAGAGAAAGAACTACATAATATACAGTATGTACAAGAACAATATCAATAATGATATCAGTGATACTGGTGATAGATGAGGTAGTTACAGTACATGCATACAATCAGGGCTAAAGTGGCTGAGCAGCAGGATAAAAACAATCTATAGTAGCAGCAACGGTATGGTGTGTGTGTGTGTTAGGAGAGAGTCATGTGAATGTGCATAGAAATGGTCCGTCCGCACCACGCATATACAAGGGAATCTATATTCGGAGAGCCTGTTTCTGTTCTGCCCTTGACTTAGGTCAATGTCCGTGCCCTCTTCATCGCCAAACTTCCTGATCTTCTCAAAAAGCTACATTTGTCTAGTCGTGTCCAGTCCAGGTGGTGCTTGTACAGGCAGACCATCTATGAGAGGTAGGACATCAGCGTTTTGCAGCAGCTGAAACCTGGTACCGACAATCTGAACGCTCCTTGACAACACTAGGCTCCAGAGCCTCAAAGCTGTAAAACAGTAAAATAGACAAAACATTTACAACACAATACAACCATAACATAACATCAATTCACCTCCCAAGTTTAGATAATAAACAATAACCTCATACAATGCAATGAAAATGATATTCATCTGAAGTGCTGGTACTGCTGAAGTACGGAGTCAGGTATTGTTGTCAGCCATAGCTTTCCACCAGCACCGTACCATCCTCCTGTCCAACCAGCTGTGGGATGTTGACCGTGTTGTCCTTCACCACACCAGAAATCTCCGACAAAGTGTTCACTCTGGTCTTTCCGAAGCGGTGCTTGATGAGGCCGAAGCACCAGTTGGGGGAAAACTTGTTGTGGCCTGTGATCAAGAAGTGAATGTCCAGACTGTGATGGAACTTGTGCATGGTCCGCCAGGTACAATACCAGAGTAAAAACTTGTTCTTGTTAAAAAGTATATGGGACCTGGCTGCAAAAATAGAGGAAAACAATAGGGTCAGAAGGATTGTGCACCTGCAAACAACAACAAAAGAACATTAGAGAAATGAAAATTCATTGTCACATCCCTGTCGATCTGTCGTTACACAGTTCAGTGAAAGATGCGTGCATGCTTCCCATTTATATACACAGTGCTTTCGGGAAAGTATGCAGACCCCTTGACTTCAACAACATTTTGTTACGTTACAACCTTATTCTAAAATGATGAAATAAAAAAAAAATCTCAGCAATCTACACAAAATATCCCATAATGACAAAGCGAAAACAGTTTTGGGGAATTTCTTGCAATTTATAAAAAAACAAAAACAGAAATACCTTATTTACATAAGTATTCAGACCCTTTGCTATAAGACTCAAAATTGAGCTCAGCTGCATCCTGTTTCTATTGATCAGTCTTGAGATGTTTCTACAACTTGATTGGAGTCCGCCTGTGGTAAATTCAATTGATGGACATTATTTGGAAAGGCACAGACCTGTCTATATAAGGTCCCACAGTTGACAGTGCATGTCAGAGCAAAAACCAACCCACGAGGTTAAAGGAGTTGTCCGTAAAGCTCTGAGACAAGATTCTGTCTAGGCACAGATCTGGGGAATGGTACCAAAATATTTCTGCAGCATTGAAGGTCCCCAAGAACACCGTGGCCTTCATCATTCTTAAATGGAAGAAGTTTGGAACCACCAAGACTCTTCATGGAGCTGGCCACCCGGCCAAACTGAGCAATCGGAGGAGAAGGGCCTTGGTCAGAGAGTTGACCAAGAACACAATGGTTACTGTGATAGAGCTCGAGAATTCCTCTGGGAGAACCTTCCAGAAGGACAACCATCGCTGCAGCACTCCACCAATCAGGCCTTTATGGTAGAGTGGCCAAACGGAAGCCATTCCTCAGTAAACGGCACATGACAGCCCGCTTGGAGTTTGCCAAAAGGCACCCAAAGACTCTAAAACCATAAGAAACAAGATTCTCTGTTCTGATGAAACCAAGATTGAACTCTTTGGCCTGAATGCCAAGCGTCACGTCTGGAGGAAACCTGGCCCCATCCCTACGGTGAAGCATGGTGGTGGCAGCATCATCCTGCTGGAATGTTTTTCAGCGGCAGGGACTGGGAGAGTTGTCAGGATCGAAGGAAATATGAATGGAACAAAGTACATAGAGTTCCTTGATGAAAACCTGCTCCAGAGCGCTCAGGACCTCAGACTGGCGCAAAGGTTCACCTTCCAACAGGACAACGACCCTAAGCCTAACCTAAGGTCAGGTCAGTACAGGTGCATCAAAGCAGGGACCGAGAGACTGAAAAACAGCTTCTATCTCAAGGCCATCAGACTGTTAAACAGCCACCACTAACATTTAGCGGCCGCTGCCAACATACTGACTCAACTCCAGCCACTTTAAAAATGGGAATTGATGGAAATTATGTAAAAATGTACCACTAGCCACTTTAAGCAATGCCACTTAATACAATGTTTACATACCCTACATTACCCATCTCATATGTATATACCTGTCTCTTATACACATCTAGATGTGTATAAGAGACAGCTTTAAACTATGCCACTTTATGTTTACATACCCTACAGTACTCATCTCATATGTATATACCGTACTCTATACCATCTACTGCATCTGCCATGCCGTTCTGTACCACCACTCATTCATATATCTTTATGTACATATTCTTTATCCCTTTACACTTGTGTGTGTGTGTAAGGTAGTAGTTGTGGAATTGTTAGGTTAGATTACTGTTGGTTATTACTGCATTGTCGGAACTAGAAGCACAAGCATTTCGCTACACTCGCATTAACATCTGCTAACCATGTGTATGTGACTAATAAAATTTGATTTGATTTGATTTGAAGCACACAGCCAAGACAACGCAGGAGTGGCTTCGGGACAAGTCTCTGAATGTCCTTTTGTGGCCCAGCCAGAGGTGAAAGAAAAAATTAAAAATAAAATAAAGAGCCCGGACTGGAACCTCGATCGAACATCTCTGGAGAGACCTGAAAATAGCTCTGCAGCGACGCTCCCCATCCAACCTGACAGAGCTTGAGAGGATCTGCAGAGAAGAATGGGAGAAACTCCCCAAATAACGGTGTACCGAGCTTGTGGCGTCCTACCCAAGAAGACTGAAGGCTATAATTGATGCCAAAGGTACTTCAACAAAGTACTGAGTAAAGGGTCTGAATACTTATTTAAATATGATATTTCCGTTTTTTTTAAATACATTTTCAAAAAATTCTAAAAACCTGTTTTTGCTTTGTCATTATGGGGTATTGTGTGTAGATTTATGAGGGTAAAAAATTATTTAATACATTTTAGAGTAACGCTGTAACATAACAAAATGTGGAAAAAGTCAAGGGGTCTGAATACTTTCCGAAAGCACTGTATTTAAAGTACCCGTCAAAAGTTGACACACCTACTCATTCAAGGGTTTTTCTTCATTTTTTACTTTATTTTTTACTATTTTCTACATTTTAGAATAATAGTGAAGATATCAAAACTTTTAAATAACACATATGGAATCATGTAGTAACCGTAAAAGTGTTAAACAAATCAAAATATATTTTATATTTGAGATTCTTTAAAGTAGCCACGCTTTGCCTTGATGACAGCTTTACACACTCTTGGCATTCTCTCAACCAGCTTCACCTGGAATGCTTTTCCAACAGTCTTGAAGGAGTTCCCACATTTGCTTGTTGGCTGCTTCCGTCCCTCTGCGATCTAACTCATCCCAAACCAGCATGCTGTGGTAGCCATGCTGGTTAAGTGTGCATTGAATTCTAAATAAATCACTGACAGTGTCACCCTCACACCATCATACCTCCTCCTCCATGCTTCACGGTGGGAACCACACATGCAGAGATCATCCATTCACCTACTCTGCGTCTCACAAAGACATGGCGGTTGGAACCAAAAATCAAAAATTTGGACTCATCAGACCAAAGGACAGATTTCAACCAGTCCATTGCTCGTGTTTATTGCCCCAAGCAAGTCTCTTCGTCTTATTGATGTCCTTTAGTAGTGGTTTCTTTGAAGCAATTCGACCATAAAGGCCTGATTCACGCAGTCTCCTCTGAACAGTTGATGTTGAGATGTGTCTGTTACTTGAACTCTGTGAAGCATTTATTTGGGCTGCAATTTCTGAGGCTGGTAACTCTAATGAACTTATCCTCTGCAGCAGAGGTAACTCTCGGTCTTCCTTTCCTGTGGAGGTCCTCATGAGAGCCAGTGTCATCATAGCTTTTGATGGTTTTTGCGACTGCGCTTGAAGAAACTTTCAATGTTCTTAAAATTTTCCGCATTAACTGACCTTCATGTCTTAAAGTTATGATGGACTGTCATTTCTCTTTGCTTATTTGAGCTGTTCTTGCCATAATATGGACTTGATTAGGCTATAACTAGCAATGGAAATGGATTTCTGAGATACAAATAATATTACTACACAGATCATGTAATCATCGGGCGAAATGGAGTCTTTTGTTTAGACATGTAAGTTAGCTAGCTAGCTAAACAACGAACCATAATCCTAACCCATACAGTACTAGCAATACAAACCGATTGTCATAGCTAGCTACCATGCATGAACTTATGTAGTATGAATCTGCAGGTAGCTAATACTAAGCAACAAGTTTCAATGTTGGCTAGCTAGCTAACATTAGGCTTTAACTAGCAATGCAAATGGATTTCTGAGATTCAAATAATATTACTACACAGATCATACACATAACTTTAGCTAGCAAGCCAGCCAGCTAACGTTAGCTAGCTAGCTAACAGTAGGCTTTAACTTGCA
Source organism: Salvelinus sp. IW2-2015 (assembly GCF_002910315.2). Lineage (NCBI taxonomy): Eukaryota > Metazoa > Chordata > Actinopteri > Salmoniformes > Salmonidae > Salvelinus > Salvelinus sp. IW2-2015. The sequence continues at coordinate 11,980,331 of NC_036844.1, read as the reverse complement.
ATGAAAACAACTTTGACAAAATTAGAAACGTATAATATCTGAAAATGTATTTCGACCCTTACCCATATATATGGATGAACGCTTCTCCCTCTCTGTCTTGGATGCCATGGTTGCCCTTATTTGGAAGATTTAATCAGGAGACAGGTGTTTTATACAACAGCCTTCTGTGTTCTCTTTTCGACTCCCTCTGCATTTGCAATCAAACGCTGCTTCCACTGGGCATTCCACTGATTTCTAAACATGGTCAACTTCTTCTGTGACAACAGCACTGTTGTTTGCCATGTCTTCCTCATCACTTATCAATGTTTTTGCCTAAATCAGGAATTTCCTCATCATCTGATTCATTTTCAGTCAGATAGAATAAGCATGGCCCGATCGTCCTCCAGAAAGTAGTCCATCACAACTTTTCCCCACTGATCTTTGTCAGGGCAGCAATGTTGTTGAGAGCATTAGAAACACTTTGTAAGTTCTCCATGATATCTTTCAAAAAAGCTGCAGTAGCAAGGATTATCTACACATACTGAGCAGCTCATGTTATAGACAGAAGCATGCTACATGGCAGACCAATCTGAACTCATCTCTCGGCATGTCCAGCCCATCCATTATCTCAGCCAATCATGGCTGGCGGGAAGGTTCCTGTCTTTATCCGTGGTGAAACAAACTTGGCTCGTAATTTCACCATTTTATTCGTATTTACAGATGGCATGCAAGTTTGCTATTAAGGCACATGAAAGTTCACATGTTCCAGAAAGCATTTCTGCCTAAAAACACATTTAGATAACAAAAATTGTCCTGTGAAGTAGTGACGTGCGGCATACGCCTAGCTTCCTGAAACGGTTCACATATGACCATCAAGCACTTTTGGATATCAGATCGACAGTTACTAACCTCGATTTTGACTTAAAATCTGACTCAGCTATTCCCTTGTTCACACTGAACCCTATTCCTTTGTTTCATGGGCTTTTAAAATGACTCGGGCGTAGGCACAGTAGATGGGCTGGCGTCCTGGTGAGACTGAGACAAAGTTGAAATCGACCAGCACTCACCTCCGTTTTATCGGCAAATGTCCAGCCACTCAAGAATAAGATGGATGAGCTTTGTTCGAGAGTCTCCTATCAGAGAGACTTGAAAAGCTGCAACATTATATGCCTTGCAGAAACTCCATGCAGCGGCATGATCAACCGACAGTAGCCTCGGGCAAGTTCAAAGGGAGAGGGGTGTGCCTCTTCATAAACAACAACTGGTGCACTGTTTCCAGTGTGAAGGAAATCCCTAGCTTTTGCTCACCTGATATAGAATAAGCTGCAGACCTTTTTATCTACCGAAAGAGTTCTCATCTGTAATTATCACAGCTGTTTACATCCCTCCACAAGCCAACACCACTTTGGCAATCAACAAACTGTATGGGGCTATAAACAAATAAGAAACCGCAAACCCAACGGCAGCATTTCTGGTGGACGGAGACTTTAACGCAGGCAGACTTAAAACCGGTCTACCTCACTTCTACCAACACGTCTCCTCCGCCACTAGGGTCGCTAAAACTCGAGACCATGTTTATTCTACCCACAGAAACGCATACAGAACTAGGGATGTTAACAGTTAACCGTTAATCCATTAGCCGACAAAAATACATTTGACCGGTCATGCTTATCGGTCTATAGGTTAATTTGCATAATTTTGAGGAATTCAATTGGCGTGTGTATTATTCCATTAGTCGTTATGTATCTTATCACACGCGCACAGCATACAGAGCCTAGTTTGAGGAGCAGAATGGCTTATCACCTGTCAGACAGCACGAGAGCAGCTCCTCAAAAAGCTGGTACTGGAGTGAAATATGCTTTTATAAGCCCGGTCATTGCGCAACCAATAATTCTAAATGCAATCACGTGTTAATTGTTTTGATGGCCACGATTCATGTGTTAAAACTGTTTTGATAGTCTCGATTAAAAATAGCTACCATTTTATTTCTCAATCTCAACTCATAATTAAAGCACGTCTCCCAATCGCCATTCAAGTCATAGGTTGCTTTCAATGGTAGCCATGATATCAATGCGTTACCCACCACTTTACAATGTGAGTTTGAGGGATTAAAATGGCCCGAAAGTTGCTAAAGATGTCAGCCACCCAAGCCATAGGCTGTTCACTCTGCTACCGTCCAGCAAACGGTACCGGAACATCGGTTCTCAGACTAACATGTTCCGAGACAGCTTCTACCTCACAACTATAAGACTGCTAAATAGCCATAACACTGCTATACAGTTAATTCAATGGTTCATTAAGACTGCATTGACCCTATCTTGCATTTACCCTATGCACACTCACAAGACTATTATACACACTATATACGCACTCACTCACAAACATTACACTGACACACTTACAAAAAAAACACACACATACACAATCATACACACACACTTTAACACTCATCATATGCTGCTGCTACTCTGTTCTTGATTTTACTCTTATTATTATCTATCCTGATGCCTGGTCACTTTATCCTGCCTTCATGTACATATCTACCTCAAATACCTTATTATTATCTATCCTGATGCCTAGTCACTTTACCCTGCCTACATGTACATATCTACCTCAAATACCTTATTATTATCTATCCTAGACTAGTCCACTTACCCGCCTCATGTGAATATCTACCTCAAATACCGTATTATTATCTATCCTGATGCCTGGTCACTTTACCCTGCCTTCATGTACATATCTACCTCAAATACCTTATTATTATCTATCCTGATGTCTAGTCACTTTACCCTGCCTTCATGTACATATCTACCTGAAATACCTTATTATTATCTATCCTGATGCCTAGTCACTTTACCCTGCCTTCATGTACATATCTACCTCAAATACGTTGTACAGCACCTCTGCACATTGATCTGGTACTGGTACTCCCTTTATATAGCTTCATTCTTGTGTATTTTATTCCTCCTGTGTGTTACTATTTAAATGTTTGTGTTATTTTTTTAATGCATCCTTGGGAAGGGCTCCAAAACAAGCATTTCACAGAAAAGTCTACACCCGTTGAATTCGGCGCATGTGACATATAAAATGTGATTACATCTTTGATTTAGTGGTGAAGCAGGATGGAACACACACATGCTCAGACAGAATACACACACTCTAGACCAGTCTAGAGACGGAACACAGAAACTAGATGGAACGTACCGTATAGGACTAGATGGATCAGACCTAACCGGAACTCGTAGACCCCCAAACAGATCACATGGGTGTCTCAGACCCATTCCAGTCAGAGAGTGTATGGAATGGATCCACTTTTATTTAGCCCCTTCTCTCTGTCCCTTGTTTCCGCCTTTTACGCTTGTTTCCGCCTTTTCCTTCCATTGACGTCACAGACAGATCCCCTGATAATGTTGAGGGAGAGTTATAGCTAGCACACTGAAGTCCTCAAGGCTTCCTCACTAAATCTACAGGCACAAACAGTCCACTCTGCAGAGAACCTGACTTTAGAGACTGACACTGAGATGGGACATTAAACCTGAACACTGCTGGATCAGAAATTAAGCAAATGTATCTCTCCCCACAGAAAGATGAGCTGTGACCAGACCTAAAGACAGCGTGGATGGTGATCTCTCCTACTGGAACTCAGCTGTCTTCACCTCTCAACCGTGTGACTGCTCCCATCCCACTGCCATAGAGATCTGCTCTCCCTCACAGCAGCAGCTAGCTATCCTAGCCAACGCTAGTATCATTTGAACTATCTCCCAACTTACTGTGATTTGCTGCAGCTGAGTTGCTTTGTTGTAACTTACATCAGAAGAAAGTAAGAACTTAAGCTAATGTTTGTTACTTTCTAATTTTCTCTCACACTTCTCTCACAGGTCAGCTTTTTTGGCAGTTCTTTTTGCCAGTGAGCATTGGTTCCCAACTGACCTAGCTGGTTCGATAAAGGACAAATAAAGACAGGTAGATAGAATCAGAGTCAGCAAGATGGATGAGCCGTACAACAACAGGACGTCACTGGTGAAGGGCGCCAAGGACATCGCCAAGGAGGCCAAACGCCATGCCGCTAAGAAGGTCAGCAAGGTCGTCAACCGCGCCGCGGACGGGTACTCCTCCCAACGCAACTACAACCAGTTCCAGAACGAGGACGACGACGATGATGATGGACGCTACGCCTACACGCAGCCCGACGGCAACGACCACTTCCCCGGTGGTCTTACCGCCAAAGACGAAGACGAGGAAGACTACGCCAGTGACGCCACGGAGGGTCACGATGATGAAGATGAGATCTATGAGGGGGAGTATCAGGGGGTGCCTGCTGACGGGAAGCCTAGGGACGGGCATGATTCTCTGGGTCAACTTGTCTCAGAGAGCATGAGGGACCGTAAGGACCTGGAGCAGGAGAGGCAGGCGGACGAGGAGGAGCTGGCCCAGCAGTATGAGCTGATCATGCAGGAGTGTGGCCACGGCAGGTTCCAGTGGCAGCTGTTCTTCGTGCTGGGCATGGCGCTGATGTCTGATGGAGTGGAGGTGTTCGTGGTGGGGTTCGTCCTGCCCAGCGCCGAGCTGGACATGTGTGTCCCCAACTCTGGAGCAGGGTGGCTAGGTAAGGTGTGTGTGTGTGTGTGTGTGTGTGTGTGTGTGTGTGTGTGTGTGTGTGTGTGTGTGTGTGTGTGTGTGTGCGTGTGCGCGTGCGCGTGCGCGTGCGCGTGCGCGTGTGTTGATAGAAACTAGTGATTGGGGGAAATAACGATACAGTTATATATCGGGACATTATTTTTGATCATATATTGTATCGTGTCATTTTGACAACAGAGCAATATTATTTTTGCGCTAGTTGGCTGTACCTGTACCAAAACTCCAGAATTGTCCTTTGATAGCATGTTCTCCATGTTCTTTTTCAATAGTGAGCCAATTTGATTTCAGCACTTTTATTTCCATGACTGATCATAACTCGTTTTCTCATCGCTCTTTCTTGTACCTTTGCAGCAGACATACAGTGCATTCGGAATGTATTCAGACCCCTTGACTTGTTCTACATTTTGTTACACTACAGCCTTATTCCAAAAAGGATTAAATAGATATTTTCCCTCATCAAATTACACACAATACCCATAATGACAAAGCAAAAACAAGCTTGGCACACCTGTATTTGGGGAGTTTCTCCCATTCTTCTCTGCAGAGCGTTGCTGCACAGCTATTTTCAGGTCTCTCTAGAAATGTTCGATCAGGTTCGATCAAGTCCGGGCTCTGTCTGGGCCAATCAAGGACATTCAGAGGCTTGTCCCAAGACATCTTCTGTGTTGTTTTGGCTGTGTGGTTAGGGTCGTTGTCCTGTTGGAAGGTGAACCATTGCCTCAGTCTGAGGTCCTGAGCGCTCTGAAGCAGGTTTTCATCAAGGATCTCTGTACTTTGCTCTGTTCATATTTCCCTCGATCCTGACTAGTCTCCCAGTCCCTGCCACTGAAAAACATCCCCTCAGCATGTTGCTGCCACCACCACGCTTCACCGTAGGGATGGTGCCAGGTTTCTTCAAGATTTGACACTTGGCATTCAGGCCAAAGAGTTCAATCTTGGTTTCATCAGACCAGAGAATCTTGTTTCTCATGGTTTGAGAGGTTTTTAGGTGCCTTTTGGCAAACTCCAAGCGGGCTATCATGTGCCTCACTGAGGAGTGGCTTCCATCTTGCCACTCTACCATAAAGGCCTGATTGGGGGAGTGCTCCAGAGATGGATGTCCTTCTGGAAGGTTCTCCCATCTCCACAGAGGAGAGTGACCATAGGGTTTTTGGTCACCTCCCTGATCAAGGCCCTTCTCCCCCGACTGCTCAGTTTGACTGGGCAGCCAGCTTTAGGAAGTCTTGGTGGTTCCAAACTTCTTCCATTTTCTTGGGGACCTCCAGACCTCCAGATCTGTGCCTCGACACAATCCTGTCTCGGAGCTCTACGGACAATTCCTTCGACCTCATGGCTTGGTTTTTGCTCTGACACCTTATATAGACAGTTATGTGCCTTTCCAAATCATGTACAATAAATAGAATTTACCATAGGTGGACTCCAATCAAGTTGTAGAAACATCTCAAGGATGATCAATGGGAACAGGATGCACCTGAGCTCAATTTCGAGTCTCGTAGCAAAGGGTCTGAATAAGGTATTTCTGTTTTTTAAGGTGAATAAATCTGAAAACCTGTTTTTGCTTTGTCATTATGGCGTATTGTGTGTAGATTTATGATAAAAAAATGTATTTAATCAATTTCAGAATAAGGCTGTAACGTAACAAAATGTGGAAAAAATCACAGTATCGAATCAAAATACATATAGAATCGTGATAATCGTGAGAATCGCAATACATATCGTATCGGCCTAAGTATCATGATAATAACATATCGTGAGGTACCTGGCAATTCCCAGCCCTAGTAGAAACAGGGGCAGTGAGGACATTGGATGCCATTTACAACTGTATTCTCATTGCGTTCGAGCATGTTGAGTTATCATGCCACCTATTGAACGCCGTTTTGGTCTTTACGTGTCAAATGACTGCAGTTTCTACTGGTCATTGTTTTCAGGCTGGATGTATTGGTGCTAGCTAGGTAGCTAGCTACCCCAGAAGTTGCGGTCGAACAAATAATGCCTTATTACCATCGCGATATTGAAAACACATCGTTCGTGGCCGGTGTTTGCTTGTTTGCAGACTTTTTTGTACAGCTTTGACAGTGCTACTGATAGTGTTGGCGCTTGGCTTACACGTGCAAATTCATCACACACACCATTCTAATAGAATTGTGTTATTTGACGTGTCAAATTAAAAGCTTATTTAACACGTCAAATAGTGTTATTTGACGCGTAAAATAGTGTTATTTGACGTGTATCTTTTTTGACACGTAAAGACCCAAACGGCGTTCCATACCCACCCGCTATTTGTATACCTGAGTAGGAGGTGTTTTCTTTCCTTCTGCACTAGGGAGCAGTGTGTATGTTGTTAGTGTCTACAGAACTATGAATTCCAAGGCCACATAAACCCAGATTCAGTTGACACGTCATCTTCCTCATCATCCTATCTGAGGTAATGGTGACTCACACTAAAGAAACCGAGAAACCACCCACTGCGCAAACCAATTCATCACCAAGTCATTTCAACGAGGATAATTGGGTAATATTTGTTTGAAATTCAGGGGGCAGGTGCTCAAAATAAAAATAAAAACTTCTGTAGCGAACATTTTTCTTTTTTTTTGAGCATAGCCCTATTTATTTCTGCAGCAACACACTCACTCACCCAACCTGACAGAGCTTGAGAGTATCTGCAGAGAAGAATGGGCGAAACTCCCCAAATACAGGTGTGCCAAGGTGTGCCAAAACATATAATAATAATACAAAAAAAGAACACAATAAAATAGCAATCATGAGGCTATATATACAGAGGGTACCGGTACCGAGTCAATGTGCGGGGGTACAGGTTAGTGGAGGTACTTTGTACATGTAGGTAGGGTTAAAGTGACCATGCAACGATAATAAACAGCAGGTAGCAGCAGTGTAAAAACAAAGGGGGGTGTCAATGCAAATAGTCCAAGTGGCCATTTGATTAATTGTTCAGCAGTCTTATGGCTTGGCACTCTGGTATCGCTTTTCGTGCTGTAGCAGAGAGAACAGTCTATGACTTGGGTGACTGGAGTCTTTGACAATTTTTTGGGCCTTCCTCTGACACCGCCTAGTATATAGGTCCTGGATGGCAGGAAACTTGGTCCCAGTGATGTACTGGGCCGTACGCACTACCCTCTCAAGCGCCTTATGGTCGGATGCAGAGCAGTTGCCATACCAGGCAGTGATGCAACTGGTCAGGATGCTCTTGATGGTGCAGTTGTAGAACTTTTTGAGGATCTGGGGACCCCATGACACATTTTTTCAGTCTCCTGAGGGGGAAAAGGTGTTGTCGTGTCCTCTTCACAACTTTCTTGGTGTGTTTGGAACATAATAGTTAGTTGTTGATGTGGACACCAAGGAACTCAACCCGCTCCACTACAGCCCCGTCGATGTGAATGGGGGCGTGTTCGGGCTCTCCTTTTCCTGTAGTCCACAATCAGCTCCTTTGTCTTGCTCACATTGAGGGAGAGGTTGTTGTCATGGCACCACACTGCCAAGTCTGACGTCCTCCCTGTAGGCTGTCTCATCATTGTCTGTGATCAGGCCTACCACATTGTCTAGTCAGCAAACGTAATGATGGTGTTGGAGTCGTGCTTGGCCACGCAGTCGTGGGTGAACAGGGAGTACAGGAGGAGACTAAGCGCGCACCGCCGAGGGGCCCCAGTGTTGAGGATCAGCCTGGCAGATGTGTTGTTGCCTACTTTTAACACCTGGGGGCGGCCCATCAGGAAGTCCAGGATCCAGTTGCAGAGGGAGGTGTTTAGTCCCAGGGTCCTTAGCTTAGTGATGAGCTTTGTGACCACTATGGTGTTGAACGCTGAGCTGTAGTCAATGAACAGCATTCTCACATAGGTGTTCCTTTTGTCCAGGTGGGAAAGGGCAGTATGGAGTGCGATTGAGATTGGAGCGGGTCTAGGGTTTCCTGGGATGATGGTGTTGATGTGAGCCATGACCAGCCTTTCAAAGCAGTTCCTGGCTACAGACGTGAGTGCTACTAGACGATAGTCATTTAGGCAGGTTACCTTTCTTTTCTTGGGCACAAGGACTATTGTGTCTGCTTGAAACATGTAGGTATTACAGACTCGGTCAGGGAGAGGTTGAAAATATCAGTGAAGACACTTGCCAGTTGGTCCGCACATGCTCTGAGTACACCTCCTGGTAATCCGTCTGGCCCCACGGCCTTGTGAATGTTGAGTTGTTTAAAGGTCTTGCTCACTTCGGCTACGGAGAGCCTGATCACACAGTCTTCCGGAACAGCTGGTGCTCTCATGCTTGCTTCAGTGTTGCTTGCCTCGAAGCGAGCATAAAAGGCATTTAGCCCGTCTGGTAGGCTCGCGTCACTGGGCAGCTCTCGGCTGAGTTTCCCTTTGTAGTCCATAATAGTTTTCAAGCCCTGCCACATCCGCTGAGCGTCAGAGCCGGTGTAGTAGGAATCAATCCTAGTCCTGTATTGACGCTTTGCCTGTTTGATGGTTCGTTTGAGGGCATAGCTAGATTTCTTATAAGCATCCGGATTAGTGTCCCACTCATTGAAAGCGGCATCTTAGGCTTTAGCTCAGTCCGGATGTTGCCTGTAATTCCTGGCTTCTGGTTGGGAAATGTATGTACAGTCACTGTGGGGACGACGTCATCGATGCACTTATTGATGAAGCCGGTGACTGAGGTGGTATACTTCTCAATGCCATTGGATGAATCTCGGAACATATTCCAGTCTGTGCTAGCAAAACAGTCCTGTAGCATAGCATCCGCGTCATCTGACCACTTCCGTATTGAGCGAGTCATACTACATCCTGCTTAAGATTTTAGCTTGAAAGTAGGAATCAGGAGGATAGAATTATGGTCAGATTTGCCAAATGGAGAGTGAGGAAGAGCTTTGTACGCATCTCTGTGTGTGGAGTAAAAGTGGTTTAGATTTTCTTCCCTCTGGTTGCACATGTGAAATGCTGGTAGAAATTAAATGGATTTAAGTTTGCCTGCATTATGGTCCCCGGCCACTAGGAGCACCGCTTCTGGATGTGCATTTTATTTTTAGCTTATGGCCTTACACAGCTCGTTCAGTGCGGTCTTAGTGCCAGCGTCGGTTTGTGGTGGTAAATAGACGGCTACAAAAAATATAGATGAAAACGCTCCTGGTTGATGGTGTGGTCAACAGCTTATCATAAGGTACTCTACCTCAGGCAAGCAATACCTCAAGACTACCTTAATATTAGACATCACGCACCAGCTGTTACTGACAAATAGACACACACTCCCACCTCTTGTTTTACCGGACGTAGCTGTTCTGTCCTGCCGATGCACGGAAAACCCAGCCAACTATTTGTTGTCCGTGTCGTCGTTCAGCCACGACACTGTGAAACATAAAATATTACCGTTTTTAATGTCCCGTTAGTAGGATAGTCTCGAATGGATCTCATCCAGTTTATTCTCCAGTGATTGCACGTTGGCCAATAGAATGGATGGTAGAGGTTTGTTACCCACTTGCCAACGAATTCTCACAAGGCACCCTGATCTGCGCCCCCTGTATTTCCTTATTTTCTTCATGCGAATGACAGGGATTTGGGCCTTGTCCGGGAGCAACATTATATCCTTTGTCAGACTCATTAAAGAAAAAATCTTTGTCCAGTTCCAGGTAAGTAATCGCCCAGAAGCTCTTTTCGATCATAAGAGATGGTAGCATCAATATTATGTACAAACTGAGTTACAAACAATGTGAAAAAACACACAAAATAGCACAATTGGTTAAACAGCAGCCATCCACTCCGGCAACATTTTTCTGGACAATAATCACGATTAGATAAATCAAGTTCTTGACCTCAGCTGAATTTGGTAATGAATGGTGTGGCTGTTGAACAAGTTGAGGAGACTAAATTACTTGGTGTTACCTTGGATTGCAAACTGTCATGTTCAAAACATATAGATTCAATGGTTGTAAAGATGGGGAGAAGTCTGCCTGTAATAAATAGATTCTGTGCTTTTTTGACACCACACACAAGTGCTGCAAAGAAAGCTGCTGCTGGCCCAGAGCAGAGCTGAACATCTTGCTCTTCATTGTAATCAGAGGGCTAAGAGGGCTGCCATCATTGGTCTTCTCACAGTCCCCAGGTCCAGAACAAATTCAAGGAAATGTACAGTAATATACAGAGCCATGAGTGCATGGAACTTTTATAGCGCAAGTAAACAGAAAACCTGGTTTCAAAAACAAATAAAGCAACACCTCACGGTGCAACGCCTTTCCACCTTGTGACCTACTTGTTGTGTGTATGTACTGACATGTATGTGTAACTGATAGATGCACATACACACACACTCTACATGTTAATGTTTTTAAATGTATGTTAATTATAATTTTTTTAATCTGCCATTGGAGTTGGCCATGGATGTGTTACGCATTTTACGTTTGTAAGATAGCCTTAACTTTAGGCTATTTGCTTCATTACTCAACCAAATATCAACATTTAAAGTAGATGTATCTACTGCATGGATAGTTCCATCTGAGCCACTGGCTTAATCCCATATTTTCACTTGTATTTTTGGTTGAGTTGGAGATGTGAATCCAACATATAATTTGTTAACATGTCGACAAGTTAATAGGCTATTTATTGTATTTCAAGTGGGATATTGTCACGACTTCCGCCGAAGTTGGCTCCTCTCCTTGTTCGGGCGGCGTTCGGCGGTCGACGTCACCGGCTTTCTAGCCATCGCCGCTCCATTTTTCATGTATCCATTTGTTTTGTCTTGTTCCCTGCACACCTGGTTTTCATTCCCCAATCAATCTACATGTATTTATTCCTCTGTTCCCCATCATGTCTTTGTGTAAGATTGTTTGTGTTACGTGTTTGTGGTTGACGCGCCAGACTGGTTTGTTTTTTCCGTCGTATTTCACGAAAATGTTTATTGTTAAACATAATTCTTGTGACTGTTTTGCGCGTTTTGCACTTTTGCTTCAATAAAGTGTGCGCCTGTTTCACAAATCTCTGCTCTCCTGCACCTGACTTCGCTACCAATACGCACACACCTGACAGATATTGAATTGTGTTTGGTTGTCAAACCAACCAAATATCAACATTTGAAGGAGATGGATCTTCTGCTTGGCTAGTTTAATTCCAGTTTGTCTACAAATTAGTAATTGATATGTTGGATTCACGTCTCCATCTGAATCAAAAATCTAAGTTAAAGAACAGGACTAAATCAAATCAAATCAAACTTTAAATGTACTTTAATTAAGTTAGATTTGATTTAAAAATGAAGTTTGATATGATTTAGTCGTAGGGAGACAGGTAGCCTAGCGGTTAAGTGCGTTGGGCCAGTAACTGAAAAGTTGCTGGTTCAAATCCTAGAGCCGACTAGATGAAATATCTAACAATGTACCTTTGAGTGAGGCACTTGATCATAATTACTCCTGTAAGTTGCTCTGGTCAAGAGTGTCTGCTAAGTGTAGTCAGTCCTGTTCTTTATCTTAGATTTTGGATGGAGATGGGAATCCAACATAATAATTATTAATTTGTAGACAAACTGGAATTAAAGTTAGATACTAAATATCATGCAATTTTAAACCAACCAGACTTTGAAACCGATGGCCGGCCCGCTCATTAGGCAACACCTCCAACAACAACACATAAAACCTCATATAATTCTGCCCCAAACAATGACATTTTCTCTCAACCAGTGGCATAAGGGCTTTTTACGTGAGCGTTGATGCTGTCCTGTGATAAGCGGTGCTCACTTTGTCGTATCACAGATCTGGGGAAGGGTACCAAAAAAATCCTCTAGCATTGAAGGTCCCCAGGAACAAAGTGGCCTCCATCATTCTTAAATGGAAGAAGTTTGTAACCACCAAGACTCTTCCTAGAGCTGGCCGCCCGGCCAAACTGAGCAATCGGGGGAGAAGGGCCTTGGTCAGGGAGGTGACCAAGAACCTGATGGTCACTCTGACAGAGCTCCAGAGTTCCTCTGTGGAGATGGGAGAACCTTCCAGAAGTACAACCCTCTCTGTAGCACTCCACCAATCAGGCCTTTATGGTAGAGTGGCCAGAGAGCTCATTGATGAAAAACTGCTCCAGAGCACTCAGCACACAGCCAAGACAACACAGGAGTGGCTTCCGGACTTGAACACGATCGAACATCTCTGGAGAGATTGAAAATAGCCGTGCAGAGACGCTCCCCATCCAACCTGACAGAGCTTGAGAGGATCTGCAGAGAAGAATGGGAGAAACTCCTCAAATACATGTGTGCCAAGCTTGTAGGGTCATACCCAAGAAGACTCGAGGCTGTAATCGCTGCCAAAGGTGCTTCAATAAAGTACTGAGTAAAGGGTCTGAATACTTATGTAAATGTTATATTTCAGTTTCTAAACTTATTTTTGCTTTGTCATAATGGGGTATTCTGTGTAGGTTGATTCGGATTTTTTCCCCAATCCATTTTAGAATAAGGCTGTAACGTAACAAAATGTGGAAAAAGTCAAGGGGTCTGAATTCTTTCAGAAAGCATTGTAAATCATGTAGCAGATATAGGATATGGTAGAAAGAGTATGTGGCCTTTTCTGTAGCCTACAGGCTGAAGATAAAATGTATGACAATGTAATGAAATGGACACTTTTTACATCATGCAGGTTTCTCTGGTCAAATAGCCTAACCTAAGACACGTTTTACATCAAATAGCTTAACCTAAATGACGCCCAATCAAAAAAAATGCATTGTCATGATAACAAACAACATATCTTAAAAACAGGACAGGTCAAAGTAAAATGGACAATATGGAATGAACAATCACAACTGTTGTCCAGGAGTTTCACCCCTTGTCATGATCATTGGTTTCAAGTGTGTATCTGTACATTTTTGACAAGCTGATAATAGCGAAAAATAAAATACTTTTGCATTTCCCGCTGTGTAAACACATTGCAAATAGGCTCACAATAACTCCTGATAAAGTTGGGTAGCTGATATTCAGAGCTTAAATAGCCAAATTGATAAGTCAGGACTAACAAAGCATTTGCAACAGCCTGTTTTACAAATGGTGGGCCTACCACATGGATGGGAATTCATAAAATTCCTTTGTGGGCCAACATGGGAGGCTACACCCCAGTAAGCAAGAGGCGACGTCTTTTGGACTTATTTTTTAGTTTTTTTTAAATAAACGGTCGGCTTACCACATACTGTAGATGGGCATTCATAACATTCAATTTCACCTCAGTAAGCATGGACTGACGCCAATGCCTTTTTAATGTTTTTTTTTGGTGCAGTTCAGACTGCCTTGATTTCCACATCCATGGACATTGGTTTTTGGTCCGGTCCAGACCAAATTTGAAACAATCATAGACGTCTATGTTTGGTTCAGATTTTGTTCATTCTGGACAGCCTTGATTTGGCCCAAAAAATAAGTATTTTCAATTTTGATTCAGAACCAAAAATAAGCGTGATTTCAACATCCGGAAAATACATCTTTTCAACGTCTGGAAAAAAACTATTTTTAACATTCGGAAAATGTATTTTTTCAATTTTTAATTCCGAGCTGAAAATGAACCTGATTTCAACGTCCGCAAAGTACGTATTTTCAACGTTCTAAAAATATGCATTTTCACCTTTCATTCAGAACCTAAATTGAACCTAACTTCAACGTCTTTTCAGTCTTTTAGACGTCTTTCCAACATCATCTTTCTTAATGGGACTATTCTAGTTTTGCATGGGAGCATTTTTTGGTCTCACCTAGGGCTGCAGAATGGCAAGGGCCGGCCCTGGGCCTATTTATTGTCTATTTTTTTATGAATCATGGGTTGAATTGAGACAATAGCTGTTGATGGCTTTGCAAATGCTATATAGTGTTAAAAGGCATCATTGATGATATATGAGTGATAAAGTATGGGTACATTTAATTTGCTCTGTTAAACCTACCTTTTGGAATGACTTTCATAGCAACAGTAAATATATTTAGTGGAGATCTCTCAACATTTATTCTCATGATTGCAGATGGTCAGAGACAAGTATCATAGCTAAGCAGGGCTGGGCTTGGTTATAACCCTGGATGGGAGAGCAAAACATTGCTCTAGAAAGATCAGTTTAGCGTTGAAGATCTGGTGATACCTTAAAGGTACAAATTCAACATATTTTATCCAGGTTTGTCTATGTTAAAATGTGGTTACCATGATGACATAATGCTGTGGTTGAAATTCCACTCTCAAAACAGCAGTTGATCATTTTTTCAAATCCAAGGTATTATCCACTTAGATTTCACATCACAATACATTGACAAAAATTCAAGCAGTTTGTGCTGAGATACAGAGGAACTTGTGCCTTAACCAGACCTCTTCAATTACAGACCAAACTCTTTAGGTGCGGTGTGCGGTGTGTGGTGTGTGTGGTGTGCGTGTGTGTGTGTGCGTGTGCGTGTGTGCGTGTGGTGTGTGGTGTGCGGTGTGCGTGTGTGGGTGTGCGTGTGCGTGTGCGTGTGTGTGCGTGTGTGTAGAGGCCTTGGGGCCCTGAAATAACCCTCTGGTACAGTATAGCCTAGCCTCATCATGGCTCTATATGAAGGTCATCCACACTGTTAGTGGAGAAGGGCTCCTAATTGACTGTCTGGTTAAGGAGAGAGAGAGATAGATTGTTAACAATAGTATTGTTGTTCTGATTAATATTGTTGTTGTAGTTGTTGTTAATGGTAATCCCATGTCCACTACTACTATTATTATTGCTGTTGGTCCCACCATTTATTTATATATAAATATATATATATTTTGTATATATATACATATATATTTGATTTTAATTTTTCGATATGTATACTTTGACAATGTAAGTAATAATGAACTTGCCATGTCAATAAAGTCAATTGAATTGAATTGATAGATAAATAGAGCGATAGAGAGAGAGCCAGAGAGAGAGAGAGATGGGGGTCGGAAGAGACAGAGAGAGAAGTCAGAGAGGGAGACAGTCAGAGAGAGACGGAAGAGAGGAGAGAGTCAGAGAGAGAGAAGAGAGAGAGGACAGTCAGAGAGGAGAGATGGAAAGAGAGGAGAGAGAGTCAGAGACGAGAGAGAGAGACAGTCAGGAGAGAGACGGAGGAGAGTAAGACATCAGAGAGAGCGACGAGAGAGAGAGAGAGAGAGACAGTCAGAGAGAGACGGAGAGAGAGAGAGAGAGAGAGACAGTCAGAGAGAGACGGAGAGAGAGAGAGCGATGGAAGACAGGATAAAAATGATAAAAAGATTCACACAGACATTCGACCAGGCCCAGCCCAGGCCAATGGTCTCACTCCAAGATTTTTTTTTATTCAGGCAAGTGTTATAGTTCTGCAATGGCTGGTCAGAGACAAAGAGAGGCATGATTGACTCCAACGAGAAAACACTGAAGCTTTTCTTTTCCCTGATTTCCTTCATTGTCTCTATCCATTCACACCCCTCTCTCTTTGTGCTACCTCCCACCCTTCATCCCTTTTATCTCTTCCTCTTCCTCTTTTTATTCCATGTCCTCTTCATTACATCCCCCTCTCTCTCCCTCCCTCTGTGTCTCACTGCTATTAGGTGATTGTGAGGGTGAGATATTACTGTGAGGTAGTATAATCGCTACGGTATTGTGTTTCTCTCTGCAGTTTAGCCATGCTTAGCTGGCTCAGTTAAACCCGCTTGACTGAGGAGAACAGAGAGGAGGAGGAGGAGAGAGCAGGAGACTACGGTTGAGCCTGCCTCCCTACAAAACACTCTGACACACTTCAAATCTCTCCTCCTCTCTTCCTGTCTTCACTCCTCCTCTCCCTCCAACTATCTTCTCTGTGTTCTGTTGAAGGTTTGACTCAGGGTCAGTGGATAGACACAGCAGGGGTCAGCAGAGAATGATTGGAGATTTGTGTGTCTGTGTGTGCGTGTGTCTGCGCGCGCGTGTCTGTGTGCTGTC
This sequence comes from Salvelinus sp. IW2-2015, assembly GCF_002910315.2. Taxonomy (NCBI): domain Eukaryota; kingdom Metazoa; phylum Chordata; class Actinopteri; order Salmoniformes; family Salmonidae; genus Salvelinus; species Salvelinus sp. IW2-2015. Next base: position 11,963,832 of record NC_036844.1, on the reverse strand, counting down.
TCTTATACACATCTAGATGTGTATAAGAGACAGCAAGAACACAGTGGCCTCCATCATTCTTAAATGGAAGAAGTTTGGAACCACCAAGACTCTTCCTAGAGCTGGCCGCCCGGCCAAACTGAACAATCAAGGAAGAAGGCCTTTGTCAGGGAGGTGACCAAGAACCTGATGGTCACTCTGACAGAGCTCCAGAGTTCCTCTGTGGAGATGGGAGAACCTTCCAGAAGTACAACCCTCTC